>NC_048220.1:103599824-103662794 GCF_002007445.2 Ailuropoda melanoleuca | reverse complement strand
ATCCTGACTGGCACTGAGGAAAAAAAAAAAAAAAAAAAAAACATAGTTGGGAGGTTCACCCGGAATTCCTAGAAGCTTCTATGACCCATCCCTCACGTTTGCCATCTGCTCAGTGCTTGGAAGCACACTGGAAAGTGCCCACACACACAGGGGCCCTTTGAAACACCCCAAAGATGCTCTTCCTCACCTCTCACTTATTTGAAAAATAAAGAAAAAAAAGTTAGTTACAAACTAAATTAACACATAGGAAAGACAACCAGAGACTAATGAGGGATAACGTATGTCTATCACCCGGAACTCAACAACCAGACAGTTTGCCATGTTTTAGGAATCTCTACTTGGGGAAAAAAAGTGTTATAAATTGACTGCCCTCGCAGGGCGCCTTGAGTGACTCAGTCATCTGAGAGTCTGATTCTTGCTTTCAGCTCAGGTAGTGATCTCATGGGTCGTGTGGGACTGAGCCCCGCATCCAGCTCTATGCTTAATGCAGAGTCGGCTTGAAGATTCTCTCCCTCTGCCTCTCCCCCAACTCACATGTGCACTAGCATTCTTTCTCTAAAATAAAACTTAAAAATAATTCACTGCCCTCCCCTCCACTATTTCCTGTCCCGTTCTCTCCCTCCCGACAGGAAACCACTATCCTGAAGTAGGTGCCTAACTCTCCCACCCATATTCTTATGTTTTCCATATATGTGCATAGCCTTAAAGAACAGATATTCAATATAATATTTTGTGATTTTTAAATTTTTTATATGGTCACTTCATTTTACCATTTGCTTTTACAATGCAATAGACTTGACTTTTATCCATGTTGACACATGTGGACCTAGTTCATTTATTCTAAATGCCACATAGGACTTCCTTGTGTGAAGTTAGCACAGTATGTTAAATGTTCGTTGACTGATGAATGGATTAAGTTGTTGTCAGTTTTTACCATGGCAACAATGATACAATGGACATTCCCTGACAGGTCTCCTTATGCACAGTGTGCTAGTTTTTCTAGGATATACACTGAAGAGCCCAATAGCTAAGCTGTAGGGTATGCGCATTTTCTTCACTAGGTATTTCCAAATTGTTCAAAGTGCACGATACATCAATTTCCCTGAGCTGCACCAAAATGCTCACTCCTCTTGATGGAGGAGATAATGCTGCAACTAGTGTTGTCTCCTTACCGCAAGCAAGAGAATTTTTCTGCAGGAGGGCCAAGGAAGCTATCAGTCGGCTTTAAAATGGCGCTGGTATGGTGGGGGGGGGGGCGGTAAAGCTACAGAGACCTATATCCTGCTGCTGTCCCCTCCCTGGTGTGGTATCGGGGAAAGTCATTTCTCTAAGCCTCTTTCTGCCGTAGGTATCATGGAGTAAGACTGCTACCACCTGTTCGAGTTATAGGTTAGGATTGAAGGAAAAGATGCAGACATTGCACTAGGGCACGGTGTCGGACACCTATGGAGCCCTCAAGTCAATGTTCTCTTTTTCGAAGTGTTGATCTCCATGTTATAGATCTCCAAGTGCTTTTGGGATGACCCAAGCAATGCAAGAATGAACCCATCGTGAGAAGCTGGTGACAAAGAGTCATGGGCAGCTTTATCCCCCCACCCCCGGGACTAAGGTTCCACAAAAGGGAAAAGGAAAATACCATGTGTGTGAGAGCCTGGTTGGTATTGAAGGTAAGTAACTCCTGTGTCCTGCTTATTCCATCCTCCAGGCCTCAGTGGGGGCCCTTTCTTCTTTCTGTTCTTTGTTTTAAAAGAAATCCAAAAACAAACCACATCATAGGCACTTAAAAAAATAAAAAATTCCCCAAGGAACCCCGTGTGGCAAAGAAACCTGAAAGGCACCACCTACTCCTTTGCATTAAGCCTCCAGGGGGCCATGGATTGTCCTTCACAGACCTGGCAAAAGGTCTCGAGCACCCCCAATGGCAGCACAGTTCTCTAGAGGCCACAGGAATAAAAAATTTTTTTAAAAAATTAAAAGCTTCTCCCTCTAGGATGTTAGCAGAGGATGCCAGCACTTAAAACACGAGTGGGAGGGAGCCCAAGAAGGAGAGAGCGGTGCTGAGGGAGGGAAAGCAAGCAAGCCAGTAGCCACTGGGAGCAGGAGAAGGCTGAATACCTCTGCTGAGTCCTCAGTAGGGCGGCCTGCAGGGGACTGCTTTTCCCCAGAAGGAGCGAGTAATGGATCACCTGCACCGATAATGCGTCCTCCCCTTTATTTCACCAGAAAGAAAAGCACATTAAGTAGATGCCCAGAAGTGCAGCTGCCTAGGAGTCCTGAACAGGAGACAAAAATAAGACGTCAGTTTGTTTGGTCATTAACAAACATATTGGAGGAATTGAATCCAGGCATGTTCGGATTTGGAACACGAGAATGATCCTGTGAGTCACGGAGTCTAATAGGGTTGACGTTCCTTCCTGTCTAATATAGACGAATTTAACTATGACTAAAGATCATGATGGGAAAGGTCAAAATAAGCATTTCAGGTACGTGCCCTTATCGCCATCCCTCATCCTTCTGAGCCGAGCAGGATGAAAGCCTTGGAGCCTAAAATTGTAAGACCAATTAGCAGGATGGATGGGAAGATGTTGAGAGAGAAATGTTCCCTAGTTCAGTAAAATCTCATTAATTCAAATCCCATTTGATAAGTTGAGCATAGTCTAGAATGGAATTTACAATATAGTGCAGCTGTGAAGAACATGGACCCCACTAAGGACCTATTAACTCCCCTGAACCTCAGTCTTCTCACGTATACAATGGGGCTTATACCTCTATCTCCTCAATTACTACCACGACTTGGTGTGGTCATTAAAAGGAACAGGGACTGCTAGGTGCTTAGCACAATTACTGAAACATAGCTAGTGTTCAATAAGTTGAAGCTATTATTTTTAATCAGTAATAATCATTGGTGTAACTCAAGCCATAGGACTATAGAAATCTGAGCTCTAACTTTCCTTAGCAGTCACCTGCATAGCAATTTTCCAGAAAAATGAAAGGAGCCCAGAGAGCTCAGTGACCTGAGGTCACACAGCCAAGCCACTTGCTGCCTCTTGTCTTCTAGGGAAACTGTGCCACCAGCGAGTCACAAAGGGTTAGCACCTTAGGGTCTAAAGGGAGTTGCCCTCAGAAGGGACTTTATGTCTTCAGTATATTGAAGTCACCTAGAGTTTGATGTAAGAGGTGCTTGGGAAGGAGCCAGTTCAAGGTATTTCAGTACTTAAAAGAAATTGGTTTTACTAACATAATAAAAAAACATTAAAAAAAAAGAAATTAGTTTTAAAATAGCAGGAAAGAACCCCCCTCACACACACACACTCCTGGCAAACAAAACAAAACACACAACTAATTCAGACTTGCTGTTGCATGGAACCATGTTTTCTCTCCCAAGTCCCATTGAGTAGTATGTGGCTTTTATTCAATAAAAGCAACTATATTTTAAAAATAAGTAAAAGGAAGCCACTTTTTCAGAAAGTAAAAGGTAGGAGAGAAGAGAAAGGCAAGCAGAGAATAGACAAAAGAAAAAAGGGTTGGATATCCACAAAAGAGGGCTTTGTAAAGACTTTAGCATTATAACAGCCACCAGCAGCTGCAGGTCTGGAGTGATCCAGCTAAGCACAAAACTGATGAGGCCATCGTTTTGGTCTGTGGAGCAGGACTTCTCCTCATACTCCACATCCATGTAAGGTAGTTATATTTCAAAATATAAAATATTAGATTGACTTTGCTTTTCAACTAAAATGATTTTTGCTTGACAGACTTAAAGTATCTATTTGCTTTGAGTTTTTGACTCATTGTATCTGATGACACTGGACAAATCAATGACACTGTGTTTTTTCCCAATAATGCAGTTCTTGATGAGTGTGTTCAATACATATGCACACCACATGCAAAAGGTGTAGAGATTTTAGCTTAATTCAAAAGCAGATTAGTTAATTTATGATCATTTTTACTTTGACCAAAAACAGCTACTCTTTATTTTCTTCCTTCCTTACAGGGGATCTACAACTAATTGCTCATGTTTAATATGACTCATGAAAAGTCATGTGTGTTGTCCTAAAGATGGATTCAAACTAATACGTTATTTTTTTAAAAATCCATCTTTTAGGGGCACCTGGGTGGCTTAGTCAGTTGAGCATCCAACTCTTGATTTCGGCTCAGGTCATGATCTCAGGATCATGAGAGTGAGCCCCATGATGGGCTCTGCACTCAGTGTGGAATCTGCTTAAGATTTTCTCTCCGTCTCCCTCTGCACCTCCCCCCAACTCACACACACTTGAACTCTCTAAAATAAATGAATCTTCAAAAAAAAATCCATCTTTTAGTATATTCTCCAACTGCCCCCCCCACCCCAAAACACAAACTAAAAACCAGCATCACACTCATGCCATGCTCCTAGTCCTGACAGCCACACATTGCACGCTCGGGTTCCAGTTTCACCGGGCCTTTAATCTGCACGTTGGCTGTCAGCCTCTGACAAACCGTGCCAGCAATCCTCTCTTCTATCAGGGCTGCTTGTGGCCCAGAAAAAAAAAGGAAAACAAATGCAGCTAATGAGCTGGAAAAATAACACACTTGTAAGTATCAGCATAGAGATTAGCTATTTCCTATTTTCAGGAAAAGGAAAAAAAAAAAGTTCCCCTCTGCACACCCAAGCATTCATACCATGGACAGCACCACAGCTAGCAGGTAACTGGGTGCCCCATCCACACCCCCCATCATCATAGGACCAGGCGATGCTATGTTACAGAGTCACAGCATCCCTTTAAAGACCTAGCAGAACCTGCCATGTGGGTTGTTCAGACTTGAAGTTGCTCTATCTTAGGAGCCACAAGTGGGTGGGGGAGAAACGTCATGATGTGCACAGAGTGTAGGGTGGCCTTGTTCTGTCAGCCACTGGCTCTGTGCCTCCTGTCACACAGACCTCACAGGCCTGTGGGCCTCACTGTTATCCTTTTTCCATGGATTAAACGGGTAGTTTGAATTCAAAATCGTCTGTTAAAGGAGACATACATCCAAAGAGATGGCCAGCACAGCTGGATTAATGGGCTGGCCATGAGAGTGAGGTCAGTGCAGGCTGAAGTACATAAAAATCCCAGCCTGGTGTCTTGATGGTTTCTGACTTAAAGAGCAACACTCCAGACCAGAACAACCAATATATGGCGACCAGAGTAAACCTCAGTTGTTTTTACTTACCCAACATCTGTTTCCTAGGGCTGCTATGACACAGGCCACAAACTGGTGGCTTTAAACAACAGAATTTTATTCTTTCACAGTTCTAGAGGCTAGGAGGCTTAAAAAACATTAAAAAGACCAACACGACAGCAGGTTTGGTTCCTTCTGGAGGCTCTGAGGGGGAATTTGCTCCTTGTCTCTACCACCTTACAGCGAAGCCTGGCCATCCTTGGCTTGTGGAGGCGTCACTCTAGTTTATACCTCTGTTTTCATATTGCCTTCTGTGAAGTCTCCTCTACTCTTCTAAGGGGACCAGTTATTGGGTTTAGGGCCCACCCTAATCCAGGATGAACTCATTTTGAGGTTAATCAGGTCTGCAGAGATCCTTTTTCTACATGTAGTCACATTCACAAGTTCTAGGTAGACAAATCTTTTGGGGGGGGCATCATTCAACACACTAGGTCTAGCATCTATTCCGTCTGATAATAACACCTCAATTTCGCATTAGGGAGCCTCAGTTTCTCCATTCCCAACCCATGGAACTTGGCTGGGCTTACCTGGACTCCAAGGGTGAATCTGTGGCACAAACCAATCAATAGCCCAGCCCTAGAGCTTCCCTGCCTGGATCAGACTGCAACCCTGCTGTCCAATTAGATTTAGTCCTGGGTCTTTAAAAAAAAAAAAGTTTATGGGGATAAAACCTTATCCTGGAGTTACTGGGAAACTGAGAGGAAAAGCATGTCCAACTCAGGATAAGGAGAGCAGGGAGCTCCTGGACCCACCTGTGCCCAAAGGCATTGTCAGATTTCACTCACAGTACATGATCTACTTAAGACCCTTTTTGACTTCACCTCATTGGTGGGGTGGGGGCGGGGAGAGTCCTGTAATTTTCATATAATTAAAAACCCTAATGTATTACCATTCATTCCACAGATATTTGAATGGCAGTTATGAGCTGTGCATGGTACTAGTCACTGGGGATAAAGTGATAATATTGAAAGCTCTTGTCCCTGCCTTCAGGAGTTCATGGTCTCATGAGGATTGCTCAGCAGTTGTGCTGGGATTTCTGAAATGGGTAGGAGGAAAGCTTCAGGAGGCTCTAGAACTCAATCCCATCTCTTCACAGAGGCACAGAATATCAGAGTAAGATGCATAAGCCAGAGTTGTCTGAGAGCTTTTTCATTAGTTTGTGAACTTGCAAAGCAATGTCATCACTCCCAAAGCTGAGGGACACAGATATGGAAATGAGGATAGACAGCGGAGATGGATTACAGACTGGCTGGCCCTGTACAGCCAGGAAGGAGCCTGCCTTCTCCCCAGGGTATTTTTAGTTTCCTATTCTTAGAGATGATCACAGCACCCTGATCTGCTCAGCACTTCCAGATGAGGAAAGACCAGAGGTAACAGGAAAACACAAGCTTCTGAAGTCAGGGATGCCACAAAGGGACGGGGTGTCCAAAGAGAAAATGTAGTGACAACTCTACCACATGGTGATCTTTCCAGGCAAATAGAACAGTGAGGTGGTTAGAGGTCTGTTGTCAAAATGGTTATAGTTTACAATTGTGTAGCATATTTAAAACACGATCATCTATTTCCAGTTGGACTACAAATCCCTAGAGGATAGGAAATCTAGGGGACATTTTTCTTTCATTTGGGCACTCAGTATTTAAACTTTTTTCCTATTAGGGAATCTAATATTTCAGAAAACCCAACCTGAGGCCCTTCATAGGAGCTAAAAGACCAGGTTGTCTCTTGCCCAGATTCTTTTGTGGTTAGGGTGTAGGTACAAGGTCCAGGCTCTGCCAACCAAACCTATCAGCACTAGATGTTGAACTATATGCATCAGTGATGGGAAGAGCAGGGACTCTCCTGCTGTGGCTGGAATGTGATGGTTGGTCACTGTGTTTGTGGGGGCACTATGCAAGGTTGCAGCTTTCAACGGCAGTACAAATGGAGGCATCTCATGCCCAGTGACAATGTTGTCTTAGCCAATCAGGCTGCATGATTTTAGATGATGTTCCTGGCTGCACAGCTTCTGAGTCTGCTTCTTCCATCCTCCTGCAGATTCAGATCTCCTGAATTCCTTTTCTGTTTAATGAGAGGGTTGGTTTCTGCCTTTTGCAACTAAGAGCTCTGACTTGGTTTCTTGATCTTAGTCCCCAAGAAAGGAAGTATTCAATAGTTTTTTATCTGAACATATTATCCTATTTAACACACCCACGTGTTAATTTTAACAGGCATGTTAATTTCTCCCCTCCCCTCAAATAGTGGGAAAAGGGTCCTAGAGAAGTTAAATGACTTGACAAAGCCACATGGCCAGGGGCTCCTGGGTGGCACAGTCAGTTAAGAGTCCAACAATTGGTTTCCTTTTGAAACATGATCTTCGGGTCCTGGGATAAAGCCCCACCCACATCAAGGCTCTGTGCTCAGCCTGGAGTCTGCTTGGGACTCTTTCACCCTCCCTCTGCTCCTCCCCCAACTCGTGTGCACTCACTCTCTCAAATAAATAAAATTAAAAACAAAAACAAAGTCACATGGCCGTCAGTGAGCAACGGTTTTCCACACCATACCTGAGGTCACATATACTGCTGCTTGTGCACACAAAACACGATAATCACTGCTGTTTCTACACTGGATGTTCGATTCACGTTTTTTATAATTTTTATTTTGTTATATTAGTCACCATACAGTACATTCCCAGTTTTGATGTAAAGTTCCATGATTCATTATTTGCATATAACACCCGGAGCACCATGCAATATGTGCCCTCCTTAATACCCATCACCAGCCTATCCCTTTCAAAATCACACGAAGTTAGACTAACCCTGCAATCCAGCTGGTAACGACAGACTACAGACGGGCTGACCACAGGAGAGACAGAGCCTACACTGCCCAGCTCACAACAGTGCGTGGAACCCTCCTGATCATATACTCTACCCTCTTCACTCGCATTATCTGCCTGGCTGCTGAACTGTACCATTCTATCTCAAGGGAATACAGAAAGCAAAGAAAATAAGAATCCACATCTTACTGCTTTAGCACTAGAGAAGCCTTCTGGATCTAAAGAGCAAAACACTCAAAAAAAAAAAAAAACCCACTAAAGAAGCCAAGATTCTGGCTGATGGGTCAGGACCTGACAAGAGGTACAGGTCAGGGGAAGGAGGGTATCAAAATTCCTTGCCTTTGCTTCATCATTTACTTATGTGCTAAACTCAAATGTATTTTTTATTTTTTTTATTTTTATTTTTTGGCTTTACCAGCAAGCTCAAATATATTTAAATAAAGTTCAAATGAGCTCAGAGTTCTTTTAATTTTTTTCAGTCAGTCTTATTTTTGGATTACAGAAGTATTATGTGTTGTATAGTTAACTTGAAAATAAAGTCAAATGAAGGAGAAACAACACACACACAAACCACTCAACTCCTGAACCCAAACAAAATCATTGTTGGAATATGTATCTACTATTTTGAATTATCCTTAAGTATTTCAAATTATAAAGTTCTCTACAAAGGTACATTTTGTTATAAAATACTTCAACCACTGCTTAACTCCCACAAAAAATAGAAACAGACAATGTGGAGTACTAGAAGTCAAAAGCAGGCATCCACAGACCTCGAGTCCAGGAGGAAGAGGTACCCTGGCCATAAAAGAAACCCTGAGACCATCAGGGAAGGAGGAAGGGAAGATAGAAAGTTCCCCTATCAGTCTGCAGAAATGACAGAGCCCTGCACCCTACTTGGCAGAGGTAGGGATGCAATGATGTGGAATAAGTGCGCTAGAGCTTGGGATCCAAACAGACACTCCCCCCAGGAAGGAAATATGGAGGCAATGAGGCATGACACAGTGGAGAGAGTAACATTCTGTAGGTGGGAGAATAAATTTAGCAAACTAGATACACACCCCCATCCTCAAAGAAAGGATAATCAAAGATGAAACATTATGGGGAAGAGGTGGGGGTATTAACTTGAATACCTCCAGGAGGCAGGCAACCAGCAGGCTACCAAAGTAAATGAATGACTTTGGCATGTGGATTATTTTGAGCTGAAGGGAATCAAGACCCAGCAGACTCAAGAAAAACTTTAACTTCCCCTTAATTACCTAAAATAATTTAGATAAGGGGCCTGGATCAGACACAGAACTATTACCAGAGACAACTTTTATCTGAATGACTGATCTGTGTGCCAGGGCAAGCATCTAACTACCCATCCTCTGCTCTTCTTATCATCCCATGAATTACCTTTCTTCCCTTTGAACCCCAGCTCCTACCCCATTCTGTAGCTCAAGATGGCATAGAAACCTCAACTGCCCAACTTGCCCTTGGGTCTCCTGTTTTCATGGGGCTTCTGTATGTACAAATATCAATGTTTTTCTCCTGTTAATTGCCTTATGTCCATATAATTATTAGACCAAAGAATCAGAAAAGTAGAACAGAAAAATTTCCTTCCATATACTCTAAACAAGTATTCAGTATCATTTTTTGGAAACAGGGAAGCCTTCATTTATCTTCCATTTTCACACTTCTGAGACAGACACATTTCTTCACAGTAAGACTGCAGGTCAGAGTCAAGGATAAATGAGGATGGACAACAAATCTTGATTTCAGGGAGACAAGGAAGTTATGGAGTATCTAGAAGACTGGACAACTCCTATCCCATCTCAAGGGGTATGCCTCAGCTAATAATAGGGAATCAGAACACAGTATGGTCAGATGACCCATTTTTTTAGGAAAAGCCAGAACTACAGATGTTTATATGCATTCTCCTGGCTTTTAAATTTGCTTCAGGGTTTATTTTTAAATTAAATAGATTAAGCAAATTAAACACACTTCTGTGCTCCCATAGGACCCATGAACTGCCCATCTGTGGCTCCTGCCTCATGCCTTTTCAGATCTAATACCACAGTGATACAGCCACTCGGAGCCCAATGGTATGCACAGCTGTGCCTCTCTTTCTCCCTTGTACAACAATAAAGAATGATTCCCAAAACTGGCAATTAAGAGAGACGCTGACAAATTCAATCACGACCAAAGGACAAGGAAGGAACCTGAAGTCACATGCATGAGGAGATAGTTATAGGAGCAGACATAAATAATATGCTATGATCTAGTGATAAAGAACAGTTATTATTTAGAATTCTTTGATGCTTTCTAGTTTACATGGTATTTTCACATTCACTATGTCATTGACCAACAATAAATTCTAAAGGTAGGCTGGAAAAGGTTATTAATACTATTAATAGGAGAGATGGAAAGGAGATAAAGAATACAAGAGGTGACTTAGAGGTTATATGACTTGCCAATGTCATCATAAGTACTGGGAAGAATGACTAACTGATGAACAAAATGGGGAAAATTTCATGATGACTAAGTATAGAAAAATAATAAAACTAGTTTTTTTTTCCTTTAAAACTACGTAAACAAAAGGACTAAACTTGATAAAATACAAATGGTTGGTAGAGAAGAAAATAATGTTAGTTTTTTTTTTCCCTTTAAAAATTTACACTTTGAGGAATCAATATTAATATCTACATTTGTTTCATGGAAAGGATTCATGATTTTTCTCTGCAATTTTTCACTGTAAAACAGAGAAGTACAAGATAATATTTTAGGTCACTATCAAGAACTTTTTCACAGCAAGAACTATTCACCTAAAAAAAATAAAGTAATATGAAGAGTCTGGATGTTGGGTTCTAGAACTAGTATTGCAAGTAACCTTGGCCAGGTAAAAATCTTCTGAGCCTCAGTTGCCTTTTTTTTTTTTTTTGTGGGCATAGTAATACCTCGGCATGAAAAAAGGAAATGGACGTTTATGAACTCTCCCTGCAAATTGCTCAGCATTCCACAGATATACATATAACATAAGATAGCCTAACATGATTGAAAATTTATAAGTATATGTAAGATATTTTATATTCAATTTAAACCTCTTACTTTAGAATTCAAGGACCTTATGCCATCTGGTCCAACCCTATCCAGCTGATCATATCCCCACCAAGTCTCACCCCAACCACACCTAGCCCTAGGCTCCTCCAGTTCCAGAGCCAAGAGACCCACCTATGTCTGGGAACTTAGCCCACATGCAGAGCACTTCCTTCCTACCCTGACCCCAGTCCCACCTGCGTTGTTGCCTCCAACTTTTAGAAGCTCTGGGTAGACCACGCTTCCCCTCCATATTACTCAGATCTAGCTATGTATCCTCTACACAAATCCTTAATCTTAGCAAGGCTCAAGTCTCCTTTCTAAAAACACTCTACTTACCAAAANAAAAA
Source organism: Ailuropoda melanoleuca (assembly GCF_002007445.2). Lineage (NCBI taxonomy): Eukaryota > Metazoa > Chordata > Mammalia > Carnivora > Ursidae > Ailuropoda > Ailuropoda melanoleuca. Next base: position 103,651,358 of record NC_048220.1, on the reverse strand, counting down.
AAAAAAAAAAAAAAAAAAAAAAAAAAAAGTATACTCCTGGAGTTAAGAATTAGACCAAGCTTAGTTCAAAATACAATTTCACGAGCTTAGCCTGTCTGACCCTATTTCTTTAACAAGAAAATTGGGATGCCAAGGCTTCCTTAAGAGGTTATTTTATAGGTAGATATAGATAACAGAATGTAAGATACTTATTAGAGCCTACCACAAAGAAACTATCCAATAAATGGAACTTATTGTTGGTTTTAATAATTTTTTGTTATTGTTATTAGTTAACTGTACGTGAAGATTTCTTCCTTTTGACATGGAGATTAGTTAAAACTTGATCGCTTAGAGCTGTCCAATATTATCCAGTCAAGTGTGCATGCCCTGTCATCATCACAATTACTACATCACAAGCTTCTCGAGGGCAAGAATCTTAGATACAACATTTTTTGAGTGTCCTCTCTCTGCTTACACTTTTCTCAGACCTGGGGCTCTCAGGAAAGCTGGCTTTTTTTTTCTCGTGGAGCTTACAAACTGAGGAGAGAGAGGCAGCTGATCAACAGCTAAAAAAATTAAAAAGCAGCTCATAGCAAATAGTATAAATGAAATAACCAGATAATAGGATAGAGATACCCTGGGTGGGAAAGATACGCAGCTGCATTTGATAGAGAGGGCAAGGAGGGCTCTTTGAAGACACAAAACCTGACACAAGAGGAGGAGCCAGCCAGGCACAGATCTAAGGGGGAAAGCAAGACAGGCAAAGGAAGAACAAGTTCAAACACTGAAGAAGGAACTTGCATTGTGTCTTTGAAGAACAGCAGGGGAAGGTGGAAGCTGAACGAGGGGAAGCGTTATACAAAGTGATGTTGAAGGGGTGGCAGCCTCTGGCTCTCATAGGACTATAAGCAGAGATGGGCTCCAAGGATGTGCCTCTGATTTCACCATCAAGTCATATCATATCCTGATGGCTGACCTCTAAGAGGTCAGTTTCTGTTTCCATTTTTGTTTGTAACATACTTTCATTCAGGTCATCCTTGCCTTAGCGCCTTGTGAAAAAATACCCGAAAACATGTCACTCCCGGATTCCCAATTTCCTGGCACCCAGTCATCTCTGGAAGAGAAAAATCAGGTAAGGAACATTTGACCCATTTCAAAGTCTTCTTCCAGCCATCTGAGTTGTACTCAGTGTGACAGCCCAGGGAGAATTGCTGCAGCCCATATTCTACTGCTCTCTGGTATTTGGGAAGTTGGCTCCGTTGCCTGAGGGAGACATTTTAGGAGAGGTTTCCATAGAAACCCAAACTTTCTCTCCAGCTGCTCATGTAGTTTATCCCTTTATTTTTATATACGCATTATTTTTCTTTCTTCAGCTTTTGGGCTCTTGATTCTTTGCGTACCAAAGAAATAGTACCAAATCTCTAGGAAAATAAGCCCTCATTTTTCATTCAACAATCTCTCCTAATTGTGCTTCCGTAGCTGACAAAGAGAGGTTTAGAAACTTTACTGCCATAGTTAACCATTTCAGGTTAATATTTACTCTGTCAGATTTCTTAGACGACTAGCCCTTCATCACTAGTTTACCACTGAACGTACTGCCCTTACAGAAACGTCTCACTAGACCATTGTCCAGCCTCAGTCTCCTTCCCCGGCCTCCGGCTCAAGAAACCAACCTCCTCCCTGGATCACTACCTGCCAAATCTAGAAACACCAGCAGTATCTTATTCACACAAGCTTAGGTCTTGCCCAATGAGGAGCCATTTCTTTGTACTTGAGACTACAAATATCAGCTAGTATATCATACACATTCTTAATTTATGTTAAATAGTACTTAACCAAAGTAAAGAACTGAAACTGCAAGACCAAGTTATATTCAGCAGTTTTCTTCATAACAATTTTCAATTATAATAAAAGTATTATTTTGGCAGTTGTACATTTAGTATCTATCTTTCTCCATTAAAAGGTAAACTCCTTGAGGAATTATAACTTAATGTCTACAGCCATCACCTCTAGCACAATGTTTTCTGAAGAATGAAAAGAAAATTAGGGAAGTATTTATATTTGAGCCCAATAAAGAATCAAGTAGCTAAATAAATTCTGCTTTGCACATTTATAGGAAGGAAGTTTATTTTTTTTTTCCAAGGAAACATTATGTGTCACCTGTTGTGAAATAACTGGGAAAAATAAATCTGTTTTGGTTTTAGTGAAGCCATCATGTGATATGCTACAGATCAAAGCAAAGGATAAGTGCTTTCAAGAGCTATAGACAGTGGTTTCATGTGGGAATAATGTGCTTCCCCGCCTCCTCTGTGTACAGCTGCATCCAAAAGTGAGCAGGACTGTCAGCAAGGGCCAGAATTCTCACCACGCAGAGAGAGACAAAAAAGAAAATGGAGGGGAAGGGAAGAGAAAGGAAAAGAAGGAAATGAGGGTGATGGTGGGACAGATATAATATTCTAGAAAGGACAAGAAAAAGGAAAAAGAGACCACACCCAAGGAGGAGAGAAAGGAAACCCACACAGAAATTCCAGGTCCATCTTGTGGGAGGAGGAAAAGGCAAAGTCTGGGGAGCAGAGGCAGAGGGAAGTGCTCCAAATGCATTTTAGGAGACTCAGAACACTTAACAATTTACAATTCTAAGTAGCTGGACAGATACTAGGCTAGCTGGTAGCCAAGAGGCTGATGTGCATCATGATTTCTCTAAGCCTGCAGGTCAAATCTGATCACAGCAGCTAAGATGTAATGAGTGTCTGGTCCATATGCCTTAGTAACATTGCTATACGTAATCTTTCAACAACCTGTTTTACCCGTGAGGAAGCTGAGGCTCAGTGAGCTTAAGATACTTGCTTAAAGTCACCCAGATAGGGGCGCCTGGGTGGCACAGCGGTTAAGCGTCTGCCTTCGGCTCAGGGCGTGATCCCAGGGTTATGGGATCGAGCCCCACATCAGGCTCTTCCGCTATGAGCCTGCTTCTTCCTCTCCCACTCCCCCTGCTTGTGTTCCCTCTCTCCCTGGCTGTCTCTATCTCTGTCGAATGAATAAAAAAAATCTTTAAAAAAAAAAAAAAGTCACCCAGATAAATGTGGCAAAGTCTAAGTCTGTCTGTCTTCAAAGCTGGACTCTATCCATTATGCTACCCTGACCGGGTTCATAGAGCAGTCTTCAAAAACAATGAGAACTGCTATCGTAAAGCCCAACAGAGGAAACCCTACAACGTGAATATAACCTGTGGCACTGAACTAAACTTTCTAATCATGGAAAGGCTGTCTAAGAAAATAGCTTCTAAGCTCACTATGGGGGATTCAATCTGATGTTCTTTAAGAAGCAAATCTCATTAGGTTATCCCTCTGCCTTACACCCTCCAATGATTCCCTACTGCCCTTAGGATAAATGTCAAAAGTCATCATGCCTGCACAACTCTGTCCCGTGTGGCCCACGCCTGCTTCTACAGCCTCATCCCTTATTCTGCCTTGCAAGGTCTGCAATCTCTTGATCCATGCAGGTCCTCCTCTTCCTGGTCCGTACCACACTCCTGTCCCAGGGATTTCACAGTGACACAACAAGGTTCTTCCCTCCATTCCTCACCTGGCTTCAGGAGACTTGGACCTTCAAGAAAGCCTTTCCAGATCTCACAATAGAATTTTGGCCCACACTTTCTTTCCTCTTTCCTATTGCACCTTGTACTCTACCTTTATGTCATAATATCCTGATAACCTCCACATGTTTGTTTATATGGTGATTTTGTTAATACCTGCCTGCCCCCTGAGGCAGTAGACTCCAGAAGGGCAGAGACCGTGTCTCTTTTTTACTGTCTTACCCCCAATCCACAGTGCAGAATCTAAGATATCATGGGAGTACAAGAACTCACTATTTTTTGTTGATTATTTCAGGATGCTATAAAGGAAATGTCCAAAACGAGTGGGGTAGTAAGATGACCACCAGAGAAACTTCCAGTCACAACCATGACCCATGCTAAGAGCTTTGCAAGCAGTGTCACTTCCCACAACAAAAACTAACTTAAAAGGTTTATAAATAGGGGGGGTCATTTGGAAAAAAGTGGAAACTAGCCCCTACTCTCCACCCTACCCCCAAAACTGCTATCCACACCAGCCTGTTTTCACCCTAGTTTTTGAGGTATTTTTTTATGTTTTTGTTCTTATATATTTTTATATCCATTTCCTCTTTATTCCAAATACCCATCAGAAGGACAATGCCATGGAGATCCAGGTCCTCAGCTACCACTAGGAATGAAAAGCAAGATGAATCACCAACAGCATTAGCATGGAAACAGTCTCTGAGCCAGCCCAGGCCCAAGTCTGATCTGGGTCATCAAGGCATTTCCACACAAACGAGTTTGATATCACAATCAGGATTCTGAATTCACGTGGGACCCAAGACTGAAACCTGAACTCCAGAAAAACAAAGAATCTGTTATTATGCAAATAGTTTTAGACACTAAAGAGAGGAAATGAAAAGATGAGCAAACATAGGCTGCATAATGCCACCTGGCTTCTAAAATAGTTCCCTCTCCAAAGTTTTAATAGGATGTGAGCTAATCTGAAACAAAGGTCTCTAATCACATAGAAAGTGTTTTACTCAAATGATTTCATTTTCTATTTTGGTAGCTCTTCCAATGGTGTGATTGTGCTTTCAGAGAAAAGAATAACAGGAGACCCTGGATTTTTTTCCTTGTATTGAGATAAATTTCTACTTCTGCTGCCAAATAACAAATGGGCAATCATGCCCCATGCTTTTCCAACTAGCAATTATTGTGTGCCAGGCACAGTGCTTGGCAATGAGGGATAAAGTATGGAGCAGAAACAGAGCCTGTCCTCCTGGAGCTGGCAGTCTACTATGAACATGTGTCCAACTTATAGATCACAAAGATGTTTGTCTTGTTATTACAATACATGCATTACGGCACTTTGTGTTTTACGAAGTCCTTCCTCTGTAGTTTTTTTTTTGTTTTGTTTTTCATCCTCCCAACAACCCTACAAGAATATCATGACTGTAAGAGGGTCTCTCTAAAATCAAGTAAGGCTCAGAGCCTGAAAGAGTGAACTACATGTTGTATAAATCATGTTCTTTTGGCTACACCAAGAGCAACAAAACACAGCAAAGTTTTAAATGGGTGATGGGGATTAAGGGGTGCACATGTTCTGATGAGCACTGGGTGATATATGGAAGTGTTGAATCACGAAACTGTACACCTGAAAGTAATATACTGCATGTTAATGAATTTAAATTAAAACGTGTTTTTAAAAAGCATTTATAAATGCTATGTATTTATATGATTATAGTTAATTATTACAAAAAAAACCTATGAACCCTACTTAAAAAATGGTTAAACTATGGAAATATTACTCAGCTATCAGAAAGAACGAGTTCTCAACATTTGCTGCAACATGGATGACACTGGAGGAGATAATGCTAAGTGAAATAAGTCAAGCAGAGAAAGACAACTATCATATGATTTCTCTCATCTATGGAACATAAGAACTAGGATGATCGGTAGGGGAAGAAAGGGATAAAGAAAGGGGGGGGTAATCAGAAGGGGGAATGAAACATGAGAGACTATGGACTATGAGAAACAAACTAAAGGCCTCAGAGGGGAGGGGGGTGGGGGATTGGGATAGACCGGTGATGGTTAGTAAGGAGAGCATGTATTGCATGGTGCACTGGGTGTTATACGACTAATGAATCATTGAACTTTACATCAGAAACCAGGGATGTACTGTATGGTGACTAACATAATATAATAAAAAAACACTAAAATAAAAAAAAAATTAAAAAAAAGATGTGGTGTGTAGAATATTACTCAGCCATCAATAGGAATGAAACCTTGCCATTTGCAACGATGTGGATGGAGCCACAGTGTATTATGCTAAGTGAAATAAGTCAGAGAAAGACAACTACCGTATGATTTCACTCATATGTGGAATTTAAGAAACAAAACAGATGAACATATGGGAAGGGGAAAAAAGGAGAAAAAAAGGAGAAGAGAGGGAAACAAACCATAAGAGACTCATAATGATAGAGAACAAACTGAGGGTTGATGAAGGGAGGTGGGTAGGGGGTGGGCTAGATGGGTGATGGGCATTAAGGAGGGCATTTGTGATGAGCACTTGGTGTTGTATATAAGTGATGAATCACTGAATTCTACTCCTGAAACCAATATTACACTGTATGTTAACTAGAATTTAAATAAAAATTAAAGAAAATTTTTTAAAAAATGGTTAAACTAAGGCTCAAAGGTTGGGTAACTTATTTAAGTCTGTCATTCCAGTAAACAAAGAAATATTTGAACCTAAGCAATGTGACTCTAGAGTAAGCATTCAAGCACAGTGACATGCTGTCAAGGTAGTATAAGCTGGTCATATTCCTTATTTTAATTGGAAGAGCAATTACTATCATCAATTTGAAAACAGAGAAACTGAGTCCAAGGAGGTTCAGAGTTGCATTCAAGGTCATGCAGTCTACAGCATTGAGGTTAAAATAGCATCTAAAACCTCAAGACGTAAAATCCAACTTACTTTTCCACTTAGCCAAATGTTCTCACCTTGGTACAACTCAGAAGATATTTGGAGAGATCATTTGGTCTAAATTGCTGCTTTCAAGGTAGAGTAAGAGATCCTCTTCATCCTAGTCTTGGTCAACACACTCATGTAACCAAGAGCTGGTCAACACACTCGTGTTACCAAGAGCTGGTCAACACACTCGTGTTACCAAGAGCTGCCAGGAGACCATTTATAGAGACAGAAGACTTGGGGCTATTCAACACCTCATTAGTGATGGAGACCCTATTTTAAATGAAATTTGATTCTCACTGATATGTCAAAGTTTGCCTTTTAAAGAGATTACACCTTCCTTCTGAAGAAGAATGTAATGGGAGGTGAATTTGGGTAGCAAAGGTACATGCAAGAGAAAAATAGGGAGACAAACTAGAGAGGAAGATGATCAGATTATTCTTCCATCCGAAAAATACTTTAGAAATTTCTTTGGGACTAGTACTATGTTTAGCCCTGAGAAACAAAGATGAATCTGACATGGTCCCTGACCTCACAGACATTATAATTTATTAGAACATGAATCAAAGGACTCAGAGTTCACGCTTTTTTCTTCAGGTACTGGAAAGCCAGTGAAGGTTTTTTAGGAGGAATGATTTGACCACAGCTGCTTCTCCTACAGATTCAGACATGGTCAGGTTTGAAAGGGACTTCAGAGGTTATAAACACCCTCCCTCTGCCTCCAGAGCTGCTATTTGCAGTCTTATAGTCACTAATCACTTATGGCTATTACTGAGCACTTGAAATACAGCTAGTGCAAACCCAGAATTTTGAAGACTTAGTATAAAAAAAAAAGTCTCAAAACTTTTTGTATTGATTAATGATAGACGCGATAGTTAACCTTTAACCCAATATAGCCAAAATACTAAGTTCATTTGTTTCTTTTTACTTTTTTAATGTGTCACCAGAAGTTTAAATCAACATATCTGGTTTGGATTATATTTCTTTTGGACAATGTTATTCTACAAAATTCCTAATAGATATTCATGTAAGTTTTCTTGAAACTAACTGAACATTCATGGTCCGGGAAATTCCATTGGATTACTCAACAGCTCTGAGCACAGGGAAACAGTTCTTGTTAAACCACAATCTTTCATTCTGCAGATTTTACCCACTGAGAATCATGGTGCTCCAGTGTTTCCTCCAACAGAGACCTTCAACTATCTTTTCCAGCCCTGCCATTTGTACGAGGTCGAGTAGTATTCTCTCATTCTAGTCAATACCTCCAGTTGGTTTTGTTGTTCCTTGAACACAATTTTCCAGGTCTCTGATGATCCATCTCACAGTTTTCTACACATTCTCTAGATTATCAGCATTTCTTCAGAAAGATAACACAATTCTCTGTTGTCTTGTTAAAGGTAACAGTGTATGGTAGTTAAAGGACTCTCAAATTGGAAGTCAAGGTAAATTTGCTTCCCAGCTCTCCTACCAGGGTGCAACACTAGGTCAGTAATTTCACATCATATACAAGAGCATATGAAAGCCCACTTAAAAGCAAAAACAAACAAACAAAACAAACAGAAAAACATGCTCCAAATATACTCTCTGCAATGAAGCTTTGTTTTAAATAGCCCAGCATTTACGTCTCCTGCCAATAGATGCCATCTACCCTACTTTCAGACTGTGTAAAATTTTCAGTTGTTAAGATGAACTAAGGATAAGTTAACCCTATACCTCTAGCTTCAGGGAAGACTGAGGCTACGCTTGGAGAGGCAAAAATCACAGAAATTTGTTCAGTGACAGGCACAGTACTCAGCTGAGGCAAATGCATTACCTGGAGAGAACATGCTTGAGAATAAAGCCAAGAGGAGGCAGAACTAAAATATATGGGAGTGGAGGAGGGGACCTGATAACATAAGTCATCTCATTTGAACCTCTGCTTCCAGCTGTGCTTAAAGTAATACACCCCTTAGCTTTTTTCAAACTGAATTCTTTTTTTTTTTTCCAGAGCCAGTTTGAGTTTATAACCAAGAGCCCTGACTAACGCATTAGTACCAGTCACTAAAATACTTACAGGTCATCTACGTTATTTCAAGCCCTTCTGATTTGTCGTGTATGTACCTAGCCTCACAAACAAACAGCAATGTTTTGCAAATAAACACAGAAGGACACACATGTTGAGATGGTGGAAGCCAAGGACGGCCGAACCCAGATTCTCTAAGTCTCTGTCTTTTCCTCTTAAGAAATATATCCCTCAATCTTCCACCATGTCATAAAAAAACTTACATGGTCAACACCTAATTTACTGAAGTTGTCATTTCGTATTAAAATAATACTTGTTATGTATCTCCTCAGAGGTGTGTGGCAAGTAATTAAATATCATTACAGCATGCCTCATTTTATAAAGTCAAGGTGTGTGCGGAAAAAAAAAATGGACTTCCGTTAAAATTCACAACATGCTATTTGCACTTCTGATTGATCTTAAGTAGGCAGCACCTCCCAACACTTAGCCTTCTGGTTCTTTCCCCTGCCCCTCCCCCCCCCCACATTCTAACAAGGTTTCATTATAGCACCCTACAGCTAGAAAGGGATTTAAAAAATGGTTGCTCCCTGACTCCCTCAGTGTGTAAATAGAGTTCCAGAAGATGGGAAGTAACTTTCTCAATGTATAATGCAGTTGGAGACAGAGTCTAGACGAAAATTTAGTGCTCTTGAAATAGTATTGTATACCATCTGTATTCTCAATGGAGTCCCTTGTTTAAAGGTCTCTTTGGGTTATGCAAATCATCTCTAAATTTCTTTCTCAAGATCAGATTATTCCATTTTGGTTTATATAAACTGGGTTTACTTGGTTTGAGTGCATAAGTTATTAATATGAGGTATTCTTTTTTGTGGGTTTTCTTTTTTTTTTTTTGCTGTTCTCCATATTTATTTTTTAGCAACCGTTGATCATCTTTATTAATAATGTAGAACTTCATATGAGAACTTTAGAATGGATGCCCTTGTCAACACATATTGAACTACATTTTGAACAATTCTTTAACTAGGATACATATGTAATTTTATTTTTTTCACATTTTTTAAAATTTTATTTTATTTTTTGATGTAAAGTTCGATGATTCATTAGTTGCGTATAACACCCAGTGCACCATGCAATACGTGCCCTCCTTAATACCCATCACTAGCCCATTCCCCCACCCCCCTCCCCTCTGAAGCCCTCAGTTTGTTTTATTCATGGAGCAGGCATCTGCTATGTGCTTACGGGAACTATCTGGCTCAATCTTCATAAAAATAATTTTGAGGTGGGTGTTATTAGAATCTTTTTTTTTTTTTTTAAACAGAGGAGGAAGCTTGGGTTTAGACAGGTTCTGAACTTGGCCTAAATCAAACATCTGATAAATGGTAAACAAGGTTGAATTCAATTTCCAGCCCTGCCTCCAGAGCCTGAGCTTTCAACATGAACATCCCACACCCTCAGGAAGATTATGCAAACTTTTTCATTAGAAGGTGCCCAAAAAGAAAGTCTTTAAGATTGATCACTTTTTGAGTCCTTATTGACCTGTAGAACTTTTCAATATATTACCAGATATGCTCAGGAACATACCTGTCCAAGTCCTCTGACCCTCTATTTTTTTTTTAACTGTTAACAAAGTTGTTTATTCTTTTTTTTAAAATTTTATTATATTATGTTAATCACCATACAGTACATCCCCGGATTCCGATGTAAAGTTTGATGCTTCATTAGTTGCGTATTAACACCCAGTGCTCCATGCAATACGTGCCCTCCTTACTACCCATCACCAGTCTATCCCATTCCCCCACCCCCTCCCCTCTGAAGTCTTCAGTTTGTTTTATTCATGGAGCAGGCATCTGCTATGTGCTTACGGGAACTATCTGGCTCAATCTTCATAAAAATAATTTTGAGGTGGGTGTTATTAGAATCTTTTTTTTTTTTTTTAAACAGAGGAGGAAGCTTGGGTTTAGACAGGTTCTGAACTTGGCCTAAATCAAACATCTGATAAATGGTAAACAAGGTTGAATTCAATTTCCAGCCCTGCCTCCAGAGCCTGAGCTTTCAACATGAACATCCCACACCCTCAGGAAGATTATGCAAACTTTTTCATTAGAAGGTGCCCAAAAAGAAAGTCTTTAAGATTGATCACTTTTTGAGTCCTTATTGACCTGTAGAACTTTTCAATATATTACCAGATATGCTCAGGAACATACCTGTCCAAGTCCTCTGACCCTCTATTTTTTTTTTAACTGTTAACAAAGTTGTTTATTCTTTTTTTTAAAATTTTATTATATTATGTTAATCACCATNTCACCATACAGTACATCCCCAGATTCCGATGTAAAGTTTGATGCTTCATTAGTTGCGTATAACACCCAGTGCACCATGCAATACGTGCCCTCCTTACTACCCATCACCAGTCTATCCCATTCCCCCACCCCCTCCCCTCTGAAGTCTTCAGTTTGTTTCTCATAGTCCATAGTCTCTCATGTTTCATTCCCCCTTCTGATTACCCCCCTTTTCTTTATCCCTTTCTTCCCCTACCGATCCTCCTAGTTCTTATGTTCCATAGATGAGAGAAATCATATGATAATTGTCTTTCTCTGCTTGACTTATTTCACTTAGCATTATCTCCTCCAGTGCCGTCCATGTTGCAGCAAATGTTGAGAATTCGTTCTTTCTGATAGCTGAGTGATATTCCATTGTATACATGGACCACAGCTACTTAATCCAGTCATCTGTTGAAGGGCATCTCGGCTCCTTCCATGATTTGGCTATTGTGGACAATGCAGCTATGAACATTGGGGTGCATATGGCCCTTCTCTTTACTACGTCTGTATCTTTGGGGTAAACACCCAGTAGTGCAATGGCTGGGTCATAGGGTAGTTCAATTTTTAACTTTTTAAGGGACCTCCACACTGTTTTCCAGAGTGGCTGTACCAACTTGCATTCCCACCAACAATGTAGGAGGGATCCCCTTTCTCCACATCCTCTCCAACAATTGTTGTTTCTTGCCTTGTCTATCTTTGCCATTCTAACTGGCGTAAGGTGGTATCTCAGTGTGGTTTTGATTTGAATTTCCCTGATGGCTAATGATTTTGAACATTTTTTCATGTGTCTGTTAGCCATTTGTATGTCTTCATTGGAAAAGTGTCTGTTCATATCTTCTGCCCATTTTATGATTTGTTTATTTGTTTCTCGTGTATTGAGTTTGAGAAGTTCTTTGTAGATCTTGGATACCAGTCCTTTATCTGTGGTGTCCTTTGCAAATATATTCTCCCATTCCGTGGGCTGTCTCTTAGTTTTTTTGACTGTTTCCTTGGCTGTGCAGAAGCTCTTTATCCTGATAAAGTCCCATAAGTTCATTTTATCTTTTATTTCTCTTGCCTTTGGAGATGTGTCGTGAAAAAGGTTGCTCTGGCCGATGTCATAGAAGTTGTTGCCTATGTTCTCCTCTAGAATTTTGATGGATTCCTGTCTCACATTGAGGTCTTTCATCCATTTGGAGTTTATTTTTGTGTATGGTGTGAGAGAGTGGTCAAGTTTCATTCTTTTGCATGTAGCTGTCCAATTTTCCCAGCACCATTTATTGAAGAGACTGTCTTTTTTCCACCGGAAGTTTTCCTGCTTTATCAAAGATTAGTTGCCCAAAGAGCCGAGGGTCCATTTCTGGGTTCTCTATTCTGTTCCATTGCTGACCCTATATTTAAATGCACAATAGGGGCGCCTGGGTGGCACAGCGGTTAAGTGTCTGCCTTGGCTCAGGGTGTGATCCCGGCGTTGTGGGATCGAGCCCCACGTCAGGCTCATCGGCTCCTCAGCTATGAGCCTGCTTCTTCCTCTCCCACTCCCCCTGCTTGTGTTCCCTCTCTCGCTGGCTGTCTCTCTCTCTGTCGAATAAATAAATAAAAATCTTAAAAAAAAATAAAATAAATGCACAATAGACAAAGGCCCTAATTCATGCATATTTGAGTCATGTGTTCACCATACCAATTTTCATTGGCATTTCAAGAAGAGATAAACGTAAATCAAGAAACAAAAGGGCAAGAGCCATCTCTTATTCCCAGTACAGCTCTGTCCTCACATCCTGTAGTCTATATTTACTCGTTTAGCTAAGTGTCTAATTTTCAATAGATAAAAAGGATTGTACCTGAACAGCCCTGGATTAGCTGTATAGTAGTTATGTGTCACCATGTAATAAACTACCCCCAACTTAATGGCTTAAAACACACATTTTTTGCATAAATTGACAAAATGACCTTAAAATTCATATGGAAATTCAAGAAACACAGGTACCCAAAACAATCTTTAAAAAAGAACACGTTGGAAGACACAATTCACAATTTCCATTCTTACTGCAAAGTTACAGTAACCTAGACAGTGTGGTATAGGCATAAGGATAAACATAGAGATCAATGGAATATAATTGAGAGTCTAGAAATAATTTACACCTGTATAATCAATTGGGGGTTTTTAACAAGGATTCCAAGCCAGTTCAATGGGGGAATGAATAGTCTTTCTAACCAGTGGTTCTGGGACAAATGGAAAATACAAAGAATGAGGGTGACCCCTACTTTGTACTATAGACCAAAAAAAAAAAAATTTGAAGGGATGAAATATCTAAATGTAAAAGTCAGAAGTATAAAACTCTTAGAAGGAAACCTAGGTGTAAATCTTAATGACCTTAAATTAAGCAATGGTTTATTAGATAGGACTCCAAAAGCAAAAGTAACAAAAGATGAAAGATCAACTTGGCATCAAAATTTAAAATCTTTGTGCCTTAAAGGAGACCATCAAGAAAGTGAAAAGACAACCCAATGAATGGAAGAAAATTTTTGCAAATCATATATCTGATAGGAGACTTATCAGAGATACATAAAAAAATTATTACAACATGAGAATAAGAAGACAACCCAATTAAATTGGCAAAGGATCTGCACAGACAATTTTCCAAAGAAGATCTACAACTACCCAATAAGCATAAGAAAAGATGTTTAATATTATTGGCCATTAGGAAAATGCAAATCAAAACCATAATGACATATATCAAGTTATACCCATTAGAATGGTTATAATGGAAAAGAAAGATGAGTGCCAGGATGTGGAGAAGGTAGACACTTCGTTTCGCTGGGAGGAATGTACAGCCATTTTGGAAAGCAGTTTGGCAGTTCTTCAAAAAGTTAAATATAGAGGTCCAGTAATTCCATTCCTACTTACACCGATACCCAAGAGAAATGAAAACGTAAGTCTATCCTTCATCATGGAGCATCATGCATCCCTCCCAAAAGTCAAAGAAACAGAAAAAGGACCCAGCAGCAGCTTTAGATGCTGCAGGCTCAGCTGCCTCTCTGGGCCAACCAGATCATCTGGCAGCCATGTCACTGTGTCTATGAGCTACAGCGATGCCACGTGGCCTGGTACAACTTTTCTGAGCCTAAAAAATGATAAGGGTTATAGTTCCATTTATTGACTTCCAAATCTGAAGCTAAGTTTCTCTGGTTGCCCATGCTAATTCATCACTGTGTAAGAAAGGAAACTCTAGGAAGTACAGTTCTATGTTAGCTAAGTAAATGCAATTCAAATTGACCTCAATTATCATTAAACAATTTGGAAGATAAGGAATGCTGTGCAGGACACAAATTATATTTGACCCTAACCAGAAATGCAAACTTGTGTTAAATTCTCTGGTCTAAATTTCTCTTGAATTTAAGAAAGCTTCTGCAAAAGATATGGTCTTTAAATAGGGTCTGTCAAACTCAGCACTACTGACGTTTTGTGCTACGTAAGTGTCCATAATGGGGTGGTAGGGACTGTCCTATGCAGTGTAGAGTGTGTGTAGCAGCATCCTTAGTCCCCACCAACCAGAGACCCCTGTTGCACCTCCCCAGTCTTGACAACCAAAACTATCTTCTTCAGACAACGACAAATATCCCCTAGGGGACAAAATCACCTTCAATTGAGAACCAGGGCTTTAAGTGATGCTAAATATGCAGCCACCTTGTTTTGAAATAAACTCACTTTTAGTTGATAATACAGTATGTATTGTGCTGCTTTTACATTTAATTCCCTAATGTTTTTGATTATATAAAATCCTGTTTTACATAAATACTAATTCACTAAAATTGGAAGGGACTCTCTGTTGGTTCGACTTTGAGTCAAAGCTTAAAACAGGGCTCAGTTGGTCAAGGTCACTAATTAAAAACACCATAAATGTGCTAGCGTCAGAAGATTCCACCTTTTATCTCAACAAGGGGAAGGATCCCTCAGACATGGATGGCCCCAGGCAAATCTGTGCCTATTTCAAGAAAGTTTAGCAAACTACTCCCCTTGCTATAAAAGGCTACAGAGATGATGCTCTTACAATGGTGAATCATATCTCTTGGCCATTTCAAATTCTCTTCCATTATGATAAACTGTGTTTAAAGAGCGAAGTGGGGGTGCCTGGGTGGCTCAGTCGTGTAGCGTCTGCCTTCAGCTCAGGGCGTGATCCCGGCATTCTGGGATCGAGCCCCGCATCAGGCTCCTCCGCTGGGAGCCTGCTTCTTCCTCTCCCACTCCCCCTGCTTGTGTTCCCTCTCCCACTGGCTGTCTGTCAAATAAATAAATAAAATCTTAAAAAAAAAATAAAATAAAGAGTGAAGTGGTTCTCACATAGCCATGTAGTCTTGCATAGCCCATCCCACAAGAGTTTCACGTATTTCAAAAATGACTAGCTGGCCAAAAATGACTAACGTTATCAAAAGAAAACTAACTGGGTACATCTTATCCTTTGCTAAATCACACTCTAACCGAAGCACAGAGAACTGGTATATCTTCAGGGGTCATGTAAGCAAAGTTAAACCCACAGTGGGACTTAGGAACTATGGTGAACTGGCAATCTATGCCCCACCTAAAAAGATAAGCCATTCAGGAAGGAAGCATTTGAGGAAGCCAGGAGTCTGGGTATTTGTATGAAGTTAGTTGGCAACTGATACAATTTTTAAAGAATCATTATAAGGCAACGTCATACAAGAAGACATTGTGTATTTGTGGGTAAAAGCCAGGCTTAGTTGGTCAAGTTGGTGTGTATGTATTTGTATATGTGTATGTATGTATGGCTTATGTACATATATATGTGTGTATATGTACATACACATGTAGTTTGAGTGGAACTATAGGCGAATTCACCCATCAGGAAGCTAGGTTATCATTTTTATTCTAATCAACTAGGAGGCTATCAAATTTATTAATAAGAGATGTAGACAAACTAGTTATTTCAGAGGACTTTCGTCTTCCCACTCATCCCTCAATAGGCTCTCAGTTATATTGATATTTCCATATTGTCCCACATAAAGAATCCATAATAGGATTACTATTGTAGAGATCAGTAATAAAATATTTCCAATTTTCACAAGTGAAAACTAAGGATCAGAGAGTTCAAATGACTTTTCTATGGTCATAAAGCCAGGAAGTAGTGAAACCGAGGATCAAACTCAAGTCCTCTGAATGCTGACCCAGAACCTTTTGGCCCCAGTCTGATGATGTCTAGGACATTGTAGTAATTAGCTGCCTTAAATTAACATGAATCTGTGAGGGCTCTGTGTGCAATCTTCATTCTTGGAAAAAATAAAAACCAAAAAACTATTTGGTCCTGTATGTCCCCAGGTGGAAGTCTGACAAATGTTGTGTTGGAAACAAACTATACTGTACTGTGTGTGCATTAATTTCTTGGCTTATATTTCAGTTCACTACATTGTAAACCCCTTCAGAGTCTTCATGATCTGGAAGTATGTGCTTCATTGCTTCTAAATATTTGAATTCCAATTTGGAGGCCTGTCAATCTACCCAGACTCATAAGCTGGCTAACCTGATTTTCTCTGCTTCATGACAACAATGTTTAGTATTTGCTGGGCTGTGTTTGACATAAGGAAATTTTATATTACATTAATAAAGTAGATTGAAAGCTGCTAAAATTGCCCCCTCCCTAAATTTACATAGCATTGCATTTATTTTTCTTTTTTTCCTTTTTAACACTGGTGAGTCTGTTATCAAAGCAATTATAGAGTTTATCTACATTGGGAAGCTGTCAAATGCATAAAGCGTAGCATGGTGTGAATCTCAGGTTTTGAAGAAGATTTTTTTATAAAAAGTTCCCTTTACTCTCTTGAGAGCCCTTTCACAGAGAAAGCACTTAGATCTGCAGGTAACTTAAGCTGTGTGGTACCTTCCTTCTCTGAAAACAGGGTGATGTTTATAAATCATACCAAAAAAGTCACATTTCTCCTCACCCTGTCTAGTAATTTTCTGCATCTTTTCCTCCTCACTTTATAACACCAGTAAGAAAGAAATTAACATGTAAAAAATCAGGACATTGTCTTCAATTCTTCAACTGTATGCATAAGGGAAGGAAAGCTCTATAAATTCTGTCAGTTCTGGCTTCCGAATAGAACAAGTTTATCCTTTTCTCTGTCTCTGTTTACCCCTCACCACTTTCCTTTCCATTCTAGATTCAGCCAAAGAAAAATTGTTTTCTACATCTTCTAGATCACAGTGGTCCCTTTCTGGTTTATATTCAGCCACTTCCAATCTGTTTGCCATGCCACTTTAGCGGCGGAAAATGCTGCTTGCCTTCCCAGTAAGTATTCTTATTTAGTAAGAGAAACTTGTTTTTCCTCTGGATAGAAGTATGTTCAGTTTTGAAAGGATGTATTTTCAGTCTGTCTTGCAGTTTTAAGTATCTAAGTATTTGGAAGTCAGTGGGCAGAACTTCCAAGAATGGACCCAGGGCCAGTCAGTTATATGATCCTAGTGCCCTTCTCTCCTCCCTTCTGCCCCCTGTGTGGAAAATGCAAGGGATGCAGGAGCTCTAGCAGCCATCTTGTATATGTGAAGATGCAAGCTAGGGCTAAAGATAGCAGAGCAAAAAGACAGGAGTCTGAATCCTGTTGATTTCATAAAGTTGCCATGTCAGCTTCGGGTTGCCTTTTTTACTTTTTCTTCCTACATTAAAACTAACCTTACAATGCTTGAATCACCATCACTGCAACTAAAAAAAAAAAAAGCCTTTGATCAAGGATAAAAAGTGATCATTTTGAAAGGTAAGTCTGACCAACTCACTAAGCTTTGTAAGTCACCTGCTTGCTATGGCTAATGTAGCCCTGAGTTTCATATCAATCTCCATCCAAGCACCTGTCACACCACATCTTCAGGTTCTTCCTTTCAATTCCTCATAGTGATTCATTCTTTTCCCTTCACACTTGCTGGGCTCAGCACCTTGACAGTGTGGCTGGCCTCTTCCCCATTCTTCAGATATCACCTTAAATAGCCCATCTTCACAAGAACATGCTCAGCTTTCCCCATCTAAAGGCAGCTTCTCTACGTAGCTTTCTACCACATCTATCATCTTCTTCATTCCCATCAGAAAAAAATATCACAGTCCTAAACTGGTGTATTTACTCACTTGTTAGTTGTCTATCTCCACAGAGCAGAAGCCCTGTTTTGGAAGCACAAGCATTCATCTAAGATATATTTGTTGAGACTCTAAGTGAATAAAGTTTCCATTATTCCTGTCTATAAAACCTTACCCCCAGCCCCATTGCTCTGGTCACATTTATCAGACGACATGAGGCCCTCAGCTTAAACAGTAGTTCTAAAAATAAATTCCATCATCTAGTAAATCTCTTTTGTGATCTGGCCTTGTATCTATTCTCTACTACTCATATATCCTAAAAGGTATCTTTTATTATCTCTACTCTGTGCATTTCCCACTAACTGAAAGATTCTCCTGGTTAACTCCTAACCCCTCGAAAATTTCTCTGAAGTACCAGCTCCTCCAGGAGACTTGCCGGACGGAGTCAACTCTCAAATCTGTGTTCATCATCCTTTCTCACAGAGGTACAGAGATCACCACGTAAAGCAGTGTGCTTCAGAAACAGGTGCTTTGGCTTTGGAGTCAGCTTAGGTTCAAATCTAGTACTTAGTGGTTGTGTGACCTATAACAGTTTCAGGTGTCCTGGATTACAATCCGGGGCAGGATATAATATTGACGTAATGTACACAGTACATTTAACACACTCTGGAAGATAGGTGTTCCAACAATGGTGGCCAGGTTATCAATAATCACTCCGTAACAGCACATAACATCTTGTGTATGCTACTATTGTTTATTTAGTGTAATATTACACATCTTGACTGTCTTCTCACTAAATTGTGAGTTCAGGAAAGATAGAAATTTGTTCAGGCTCCTTCTAACCTATAGCGTTGAGCACCATACCTTGCACAAGATAAGCATTCAAGTGATAGTTAAATCAACTATGATGATGATTAGATTCAGTTCAATTAAATATAATGCAGTATTAAGTGCAGTCCTGTGTCTGACACAGCACAGTCACAGCAGCTAAAACAGATCGAACCATGGTGCTCACCTTCATGGAATCACAGTCTACTATTAGGAGCAGACATTCCAACAAGTAATTGCAACTGTGAGAAAGATCACGAAGGGGAAAGCACACAGAGCTATGGGAACATACAACAGGAGGATTAAACCTTATCTAGAGGGACAAGGACTCATCCCTTTCTGCATCTCTGCAACCCCCTAGAGCCCACCACAAAGGTGCTCAATAGTTGTTAGTATCTTTGTGAGAATGATCTAGCATATGCTATCCTATTTAAGATTGGCATCTCGAGAGCTAATATATGAAGGGGAACAATCAGATTCCATAACCTTGATAAAGCTTGATGTTCAGTAAAAGATCGGATTCTTAAAAAAAAAAAAAAAAAAAAGGCAGAAGTAAAATTTGCAAACAAATGGAAGCATCATTTTACTCATTTTACTTGCTCTTATTTGGAAGGAGCCCATTATCCTGCCAGGCCAGAGGGAGAAAAAAAAAATTTTTTTTTTTTTAGTTAGACCAAAAAGCAACCCTGACCACAGGGTATATGCTACGAAGTTGGGGGAAAAAAACTAGAGGCATAGAAGAAAGAAGGAAACTGAAAAATCACCAGAATGGAGTGGAAATCCTGGGGGGCTAATGTGTAGGGCAGCCTCATAAGTAATTGCCATTATCAATCCATAAAAACGAATCATATAAATAAATAATTATAAGTAGTCGTAAAGGCAGAGATTTGAGGTTTTGGAATTTTCTTCCAACCTAGGACGCTGATGCCACTTAACAAGTCCATAAATCTCAGCTCCATTCTGAGTGAGAGGCACAGACTATAGAATAACGGGTAAAAAGTATAACTTTGGTATAAAAGAGACCTGGCTTGAATTCTGGTTATGACACATAATGACCATGTGACTGGAATATGATGATTCCGTTAACCTTAATTTCTTTCTCTGAAAAACTGAAGTAACCCTTATCTCATACCGCTGAACCCCACCCAAAAGAACTCACATGAGCCTATGCTGAGGGTTCAATTTCCTGTCAATGACGCAAAAACAATTTTCTCTAAAATTCACCAAGCTCTAAATGCAGCAGACCTCAGCTTTCCAAGGCCAGCAAGGCAGTTCCAGGTGAAGCAATTACCAGGTTGATTGCAGGGGCGGGGGGGGGGGGGGGGGGGGGGGGGGCTGGAGTGAGTCACTGATTAAGAGATTGATTTCGATTTCTGTTTGAGCTCTGTTTGATTAGCTTGTCCATGACAGTGAGCAATCCGGTCTCCATGGACACATTCTGTTGGACACAGAATAGCTCCATATTCCCAGCCCGAATTGCCATTCAGGAAAGAGGTATGAGTTGGTATCATTAGCACATGTTCATTTGTTTTAATGGGGCATTAAGACTGATTTATATGGCAGCATTAAAGGAGAAAAATTATTCCAGAATTACACCTATATAAGGACACTTAACATTATCTTGCCAATAGGCCTTGTGAAAGGATGAATGCCAATGTCCGCAGTTCAGGAAATTTCCATTTCATTGTGCCATCAAGTTGATTGGTCAGCACAGAAAGGGAGCAGGAACACCCAGGGACTCAGGTTGATCTTGCAGGTTTCTTTTCTGCAGTGAAGTTTGCGTTACTGCTGGAGCACTCAATGTTAGCATAGACAAAATAATACTTATTCTCCTGAATTTCCAAGAACAGCCTAAAGCCTGCTGTAATTCCTTTTAATAGAAATGTTTCTCCTTCTTTTATTGGTAATACTTTAATAGTATAGTCATTGATTTTACTACTAAGCATCATGACAGCAATAAGAGCTCAGCTCCCTATTTCTTTACAACCGTGAGGCCAAGAAGCACAGTGCAGACTAAAAATCTCCTTACACAACTTACCTCTTAGCATTAGCTCTTCCCCACTCCTGTTTGTTATTCCACCTCCTCTATTCTGGTTATAGTCCCTTTATCATCATTATTAATCACCAGTTCTATCAAAAAGAACTATGAGGGGAAAACTAAGAAAATCATTCCTGCTATCATCAGGCTGACTCCATTGAAAATATGACAAAAAATAACTTTTTAGAAAGGTCCCTGAAAGCACTGGTAAAGAAGAGTTCTCCCAGGGCCTGTATTTAGCACAGGTAAATATTCAGTAATCTATTAGTAAGCTATTTGTTCAGTCCGACTGGCCCATTCACCTTGAACTATGAAAACAAGATCAGATTCTGAATGTTCACCAATGGGTACCTAGTTCTTTTCTTATTTGTCCCATAAGGTGTTCAATAAATCCATCCAAGTAACGAATGAGCAGGGGGCTTAGTTTGCCACGTCTGTTATTCCCTGTTCATGGTCATCCCTCCTTGTTAGAGGAATAACATTGACAGGCAACCATCTCCCCAGTGTGACTTCACTCAGACCTTCCCAGGCTCACAGGATGCATACCTAACTTTTCGAGTTTATCCCTGGAACTTGACTGATCTTTGGATCAATCCACTACACAAACAGATGATAGAATATTCATAATGACAGACTATAAAGAAAAGGACCCTGAGAATTTGAGAGCTGGAAAGGCAAGAGGATGTTCAAAATTACAGCTCTACTCAAGCCTCTGCTTATGTTTTGACCCAATAGAATCAAAATTTTATTTGCAGCCCAGCTATGAAATACAAATTAAATATTAATATTTACAAAAGGTACACATTTTTCAGTACAAGATTCTCTCATTATTTGTTATCAAGGCAAGAGCATCTCAGGATGTGGGACATGTTTCATATGTGAAAACACATTATGCTTGCTTTGAAACTCTGGGAATATACCAATATTTGTATAAACAACACCTTGCCTTCCAAAGATGAGCAAAATCAGGCCTCTAGATACTTCTAAACATGCTGCACTTTTACTTTACACCCGAACACAAGACATCTCCCAGGTGTCTGTGATCTTTGCATATTAAAAATAAGGTATAAGGTTCATATCCAATTGATCTCCCACATTTCTGATTTCATATCTTGTTAGTCTGAAGTGAATTCATTTTATCTTTTTTTCCCATCTAACACCATCAGTAATTTCACGAGAATCACCTCTAATACACTCATATCTCATCAAGAAAGATAATGGCCCTGCCAAGAAGATATATTTCTTTAGGTGTGATTCTTCAGTGAATGAGAGCTTTGTAGAAGCACAGAAAGAGTCCAGAATGACATTTCTGATTTTCATAGATTTAACTGACCCTGCCATATTCTCAGGAAAAAATGACTGTCAATCAGAGAAACATCAGATTTAAGTTGTTTATTTTGGCATTGCTACCTATAGCTTCCCTTTGTGCCAAACATCCACGCTAGTGAATTTATTATTCAACAGTTGGTGGTTTCATCCATGCTGTAAAATGAAAACAATTCAAGTAAGTAATCCCAGGAAACAAACTGTTATTAGCTCATGAAACCTGCATCTCCCAACCAATATTTTAAGCCCTGAAGTCTTTTGAACTGTCAAAGCAATGGAACAATACTCACAATTTCTCTATTTATAGGAAATCATTCATTTCATTGTTTTTGAGATAAATGGAAGACGGCAACTGTGCCCATACAGATAGATTGAGCAAAAAGCAATGTTTTTTTGTGAGACAGAGGCAACTGGTCACATGTAAACATGGGTGTGGGGAGGTGAGACAACAAAACCTAATTTCTGATTCTATCTATAGGAATAGATCTCCAGATTCTAACTGAACCCAAGTTTTAATGAACTATAGAGCACACACCCCCAGAACTCCAAAGCCAAAAGTAGGTAATCTATTATTAAAAAGCAATTTTCAGGAAAAGGAAAAACCATGGTATGTATGTATATATGTATATACATAAAATATAACATGTGTTGATGAGTTTATTCAACTCATGAGGGAACCAGCAGATGTTACAACCTGTGCAGAGAAAAGTTCACAGATGCATGCATTTATGTAAAGGAATCTTGAAATGAATTACAAAATGGAGGCAAAACTGTTTTGTTTGTTTGGCCCTCACAGAGGAGGGGCAGGGAAGGAAGTCAGCTGAAACCCTGCCAGATCAGACAAGTTTTCCATGCCTATTAGTTACCTATGGTTAACAGAAGTTTAAAGTAGCTCCCATAGAATCAGAATATAAAGACATGAGGTAGAAGGATGTGCTACAGATGATGCCTACTTTTCTGTTGAGGCACCTGTTTTTTTCTCTACACAGTTATCTATTAAACACTAAGAAGAGGGAATAAGCATATTAGGCTGCAAAGTCTTCTCCGGGTAAAACAGGGAGCCTACTCTGCTCATACTTAATGACTTGTATCTTGACTAGTTGGTGCCTTCATTCCACACAGACCTTAGTTATTGCTGCCTGAACTAGGACTATGGCACTTTCCTACTTGTGGCAAAAATAGACAAATACGCAGAGTAGACCGTCTAGACACAAACCCTGAATTCTATCAGTGTTGTCCATGTGTAAATGTCATTCAAATACTCAACTGTTTCATGAATCTGTATGAGGTACCTGTACAGAGACCCTCTCTTCTAAGGTTATGACACATCAAGATTATTAGACAAAAATGAAGACAGAGATCAAACTACCAGGAGATTTTGTTGGCACAAGTCAGAGAAGAAAACACCCAATCCCCAAACCTACCTCAAAGCAAGGGCATCCGTGAAGAATATATGTGTGATTCACTACCCCATGTCACTATGTCTTTTCTACTTTCCTCCAACCTCACTTTCCTCCCATCATTCTAACAACCCATGTCCTATATCCTAGAATGATTAGAATAAAGTCTCTGGTTCTCTCTTTCTGGGCTATTTGTGACATGCCATGACTTACAGCACTCCTAATTAAGACATGAGGGAGACAGCACTCCTAATTAAGACATGAGGGAGAGAGGCATTGTCAGCCACTCTAGATTTTTCAGTTTCTGGCCATATTTAAATTTGGCATAGTGCTTTCAAGATCCTAAGTTACAAATATATTATATAACAGCCTACTAGGTTTTAAATTTATCAGATAAAGGAAACTAGATTTCTATCAGGCTGTCATGAAATGGCAGTAATAAGGTAAGGGAGGGGAGGGTCACCTAGGTAATCAAAGCAATTTCCTAAGAAAACAAAGAGAACAATGAAAGACAATTAGTAAAGGCTAGCCATTCAGTCTATCCCTGACCAGAGGAAATAATCTCCATTGCCTGGTTCCAAATCAGAAAAAAAGGATGAGGAAGAAAATATATAAAAATTTCTTTCCTTTATTGAAATTCATTCCTCTATTACTGGGCCTCTTGAACAACATCAGGATTTAACAGTAACCAAATGAGTCCATAATCAAAGGCAATTTTGAACTCTTAATTTTAATATACCTCAGTTGAAGTTTATTTGTGCAAAAATTGATTCAAGTCAGCCGGCACCAAACTGGAAGTGGTTAGGAGCTTGCCACTGGCAGGAGCTCAGGAAGAGTTTTATAGAGAAAAAAAGGAGAAGAAAAAGAAGGACATTATTTGGCTATAGCTTAAAGTCTAGCTGGCTCTTTGTGATTGGTTATCCTTAGGTTTCAATTTAGTAATCTTGAGACATTTAAAGTCTCAGATTTTGGTTTGTTTACATAGACTGCCATGACACTAGAGCCACCTCCATCTAATGGCCTCCTTGTTTAATTAACAAATCCAAAATAAAACTGTTATAAGTTTTTTTTTTTTTTCTCCCCATGCCTTTCCCCAAGCTCTTGTTTGATTTCATGTTGCCACCTGACTGCTAACATTTTCATCCTTTGCTCTAGCTAATGGTTCTCAACTGAGGTCCATTCCATCCTCCAGGGGACATTTGGCCAGCTTGCATTTGGTGTAAGGGTTTTTTTTTTTTTTAAATAAACTTTCTTCACTTAGAAAGTGAAAGGAAGTAGCCCCCCCTCTTCCCCCATCTTGGAAGATTCTCCTAGAAGACATGGTGGTTCTGAATCATTTCTGTAACAAGCCTATAACAAATTATAGACCAGTCTTTCCAGAGCCTAGAAAAGCACCATTTACAGGGCAGACAGTCTCCAAAGCCACAGGTCCAGAACCTCTTAAAATGTAACAACTTATTAATGAAGTCAATGTAGGAGCCCTTGTCAAGATGTAACTCTTTCGGAGGAGAACCAAGAGGTCTTACACAGAAAACATTTCATTATTCTTTCAGAGAACAATTAAACAAACAGCTACTTTAATTCCCAAGACTTGCTTTGCTATATATAGTGTGTGATTTTGTCTTTGTCATCTCTTACATGTAGACTATTTTGTTAATATTTTTTAAAATAGTATTTGAAAGAGCACACACACAAGCAAGGAGAGGGACAGACGGAGAGGGAGAGGTAGACTCCTCGCTAAGCATGGAGCCTGAGGCAGGGCTCCATCCCAGGACCCCGAGATCATGATGTGAATCAAAATCAGATGTTTAACTGCCTGCACCACCCAGGCTCTCCAAAGATTTTATTTATTTAGACGGAGAGAGAGATGCAGAGTAGGGGCAGAGACAGGGAGAGAATCTCCAGCAGACTCAACACTGAGCTCAAAGCCTGGATTGATCAGCTCAGTCTCACGACCCTGAGAGCTCATAACCTGAGCTGAAATCATGAGTCAGATGCTTAATCGACTAACCCAGGCATCCTGTGTTAATAATAGATCCATTTCCTTCCTTTCCATATTGGTGTGGGTCTGGTAACCTAGCACCCACCATCTTGCAGGCCACCAGTTGGCTGATGACAAATATCAGTAGTCCCTTTAGGGACAGGGATCTTCAGTTCCTATCTCCCCATCCCTACCTGGCCAATTCCATTCCCTGTCCCCACCTGGCCCTTTAATGGGAAAAGTCATCAGCTCCTGATCTTTCCTAATACCCTTTACCATCACTTTCATGTCCCTTATCTCATATTCTAGGTTTTGTCCTCTGATCAGTAGCACCAAGTCCACGAGGGGGAAAATAAAAGTGAATATTCCAACTGTTCAATAAATAACTAATACAGTAATACATTTATAAACTAAAAACACTCTGAACGATCCCACTCAAGATCCCACTCTGGATGTAACAGCACTCCAACTAGTTTTAAGGATTAACTAGCTTCAAGCCTATGCACTCTTTGTTTGCTGACCTAAGTTCCTTGGTCTGTAGCAGAACTGACCCACTTTCCTGGAGATTTGCAGACCACTGGCCTTGAGGAATGAAGGACGAAACTTTCCCAGAAGGTAAGTTCTGACTACATTCTAGAGCAGCCACCATTGATGCCAGCAAGTCTGTTCAGGGTCATCTTGACATAGAATAACCACTTGAGCACCAGCCTTGCTGCACCAGCTTTGCCTGGATGGGCATCATCTTCGGGACATTAGTCAACCTTCTCAGGTTGCTGGTTTTGGAATAAAGTAAGATTTCCTTTTCAATCATCACCTCCCTTTGGGTACTGATTTTCAAGTGATGAGCAGCCAAACCTGAGTTTGGAAGCAGTTCTCTGTCCCATAACAATACCGATCTTCTAAGGAACTATCTCTGAGAAAGATGGCCATTTCGAAAGATAGCTTGACTGGGAATCAAGAGACTAGGGTTCCAGGCTCCGATGTGTTTAACTGACATGAGAATTTGGGCAGATACAGGCCACTTGCCTCCCCAAGTGTCAGTTGCTATTTTGTAAAACAAAGCCAGGAGATCACACATCTGTGCCTGGGGCAGGGGACGGTGGGGAGCAGGAAAAAAAGAGGAGATCCACGGCTGAGTTACAGACTGTCATGCCCACTTTGATGAGGCAGACCTGTTTACTCTCAGGATGACCTACAAGGTGATGTTCAAGCTCCTTCCTGCCCAACTGAGCAACCGTATTTCCAGCCACTCTCTCATTTAGGCTCTGCCCCGTAGCTGTCCTTGCTTTCTTCCATGTGTGCCGATGTTCCTGCTTACTCCAAGCCATTTTGAAGATCTGACTAGATCATGTTCCTGCTTAAAGTGTTGGAAATACTCCCTACTCTTAGGATCCAGTTCAGTCCCCTTGCTGTGGCCTATGCTCCTCATGTGGCCTAGCATGTGCCACACCCACCCCCCTCTCTTTTTTAAAATGATTCCATACTGGTTTCCTTTCCATTTTACAAATCTGACAAACCACTTCCACTTGGGTCCCTATGTCCTGCTAGACCCTCTGCCTGAAACTCTTCTTAATCCTTCTTTTCTTAGTCAACAACTACTCTCCCTTTATAATCCAGGCCAATGCTTCTTCCTCAGGGTAGCTTCCTTATCACTTAGGAAGTTTTCGGCTATAAGCAAGAGAACACTGTGATTTAAATGGTTTAAACAAAAAGTTGTGTACTTCTTCACGTAACAGGCCATCTGGAGATGGAGAGTTCCAGGGATGATCCAGGTGTTCAGTAGTCTAGTCAGGTTCCTAGGCTCTCACCATCTTTTTTTTTTTTTTTTTTAAAGATTTTATTTATTTATTTGACAGATATAGAGACAGCCAGCGAGAGAGGGAACACAAGCAGGGGGAGTGGGAGAGAAAGAAGCAGGCTCACAGGAGGAGCCTGACGTGGGGCTCGATCCCACAACTCCAGGATCACGCCCTGAGCCGAAGGCAGACGCTTAACCGCTATGCCACCCAGGCGCCCCTCTCACCATCTTTCTTTTCTCACCTTATGGTCATAAGGTAACTATCACAGTCCTGGGCATCACAGGGAGACCCTCTGCTTCTGCAGAAAGGGGAGGCATTTCCCTGCAGGTCTCTCTGTATTAGGATATAAAATGTTTATTTCCCAGAAGTATCACCGCAGACTGAGCTCCAACCAGCCAGCACTGGTTATAGGTCCTTTTTCTAACTGCAAAGGAAGTGGGGAAACAAAGTATAATTTTAGCTTCCGGAATGAGAGGCAGGTTCTGCTAGGAAGATGTAGCCAAGGTCAGGCTCTCCCAATGTAAGCACTGCCAGCTCCCTATCTACTTTATAATACTTACAACACAAGTCATCATGTAAATTTTTTTTTTTTTTTTTTGGTAACTGCTTTGCCAGTGTTCATTTTCCTTTATTGAACTACAAGTTTCCTTAAACAGGCCACGAGTCTTAGTCACAGATGTGTATTTTTGCTTATTTCTGATATTTCATGATCAGTAACAACTCCAGAGGTGTCCAGTGGTTCCCAAACTTCCAAAAAAAAAAAAAAAAAAAAAAAAAAAAAAAAAAAAACGAAGTATATCCTACTGCAATTTATAACATCCACACTTCAAAACTTTCACTACACCATGGACCGAGTATCAAGTGAACACTTGCCAATAATAAAGCCAACTCTGGCATTGGAGTACAACGGCTTGAATTCTGGGCATGACGGTTAATTTGCAACAGGACCTTAGGCAACTCCTGAATCTGGTACAGAGTCATTTTTCTCAACAGAAATACGGTGACAGCGATGTTAACAACTGTAAGTTGTACTGAGGATTGAGTAAATGGAGGTAAATATCTTGGCCATACTTAACTCAAATGATTGCTATTATTATTGTAATAATGACTATTTATAGCTATATTATAGCAAGATATTTGCTTCATGTTTTACTTACCTATAACTCAATCACAATGTCTTCAGCAAAAAGAAAATACGAAGGCTTCAGTGGTTGCCCCCAATATTGGAGAAGGGGATTAAGAGAACAAAGGGACTGCCTAAGAACTATTAGGCATAGGAGAAACAGAATTCTTCATCAGCCTGTTCTCAGAAGGAAAGGGCAAAGCCTACAAACTTTGGTGAGTCTGCACAGTTCAGCCAGATTCTGTTTGGATATTAGGCTTCCCCAGAGCAAACAATGGATCTCATTAACACCTTCCAGCTGAAAATCCTGCAAATCTATTAGAGGGGGAAAAAAAGCAGCTAGCTTTCTTTCTGCACATTTATCACCCTTGTTATCCCTGCCCTAGCCACTTCTGAAATTCAATTCAATATGACAGAACCCATGGTATTGCTTTTCTTTTTTTTTTTTAAACCATGATATTCTGGGAAAATGTAAATATATGGAGAGAAAGCAGGTGCACAGGTCACTTGGGAAGCTGACGATGCGTTATGGCTTCAAAATTGCCATCACACCTCTCAGAATCAAATTTTCACCTACCATCAAGCCTTGCTTTCAGAGTGCTCTGTGGTCTCTGGCTCCCCCACTGTGACTTCAGCGGTCCCTGAAAAAGCCATCTCCACCACTCTGAGAAGTGCTACCAGCCTGGGCAAACATAAGCAAGAATAACCGTGTAAACAAAGCCAGGTGCAACTTGAATGCAAGTTTAAAAAAAGAACACCTTTCAAGAGAGAAGACTAAAGATCTGGTTTAGAACAGACTGCTTAAGATCCTAATCAGGAATGAACACTGGATTTAAAATTGGCAAAAATGGAGGGGGTGGTGGGGCAATAGGGTGGTAATATATTTGCATTTTCTTCCACCAACACTGGGCAGATACTTGTCATTTATTGTTGGAATGACAGATGTAAATAGAGTGATTTGGCAAGTCAAAACATCAATTGACTGTTTCTACATACAAAAAACTTTTAGGTAGGGGAAAAGCATAGAACTAGTTAAGTTTAGAGACAACACTTATTTAAATGAAAACAACTGAACAGTACCACTATGAGTAGAGAGGCTTCAGAGAAAATTTTAAGGGTCTGGGTGATGGACTAAAATAGTTATTATTCCTATCAGAATAGTTTAACACTTGTCCTCACAGAGAAAATCTGTGTCTAGATGGATGTATTTTCTGTGCTACCTATACACCACTTGATGTGAGCTCATTATATGAAGAGTTCTTTGTGAGCCTTATTCCTACCCAGGGTTTAAGTTTTTTCAATAGTCATTAAAATGAAGAACATCTTTCACAGTGTCAAAAAGCACTACTGGCTTAAACTCAGAACTGTATTCATTATTTGTACTAAGCTTGAAATTCTAGTTAATCTAAACCTAAAAACAGTTGCCAGATCAGTCATTTCACTGGATATTTAGGTGAACCTAAAACAAGGACTATTTCATGGATAAATATGTCCTCCAAATTAGAGAGTCCAAAATAACATTCAGGGTCAAAAAGGAGTGTCCACCAGATTTTTTTTTCCTCCCCCAGAACAAAATTTGTTATTGGGTATATTTTTAAGAAATAATCAAACCATGCAAGTATGGAGGAGTGAGAAGAACATGTATTAAGGAGAGTAAAAGTAAAACTAACACAAAAAAACAGAAGCAATACAAGTACTACTACTCAAGTTGTTTGCTACCCTGGAAACTTTGTCAATTAAGTAGCTCAATGAAATCTTCCATGCATCATTGTCCAAGAATGATAAAACCAAGAGACATTCCTCTACTGGATTAAACAGCAAACAACAAAAAAATTCCCACTATTAAAGTAGGGACTAGAGCTCTCTCTACTATAAACACATTTTACCCCAAACACTGCCCATATAGGCAAAAATAGAGAAATGGGGAGAGGAGAGAAGGATGAAAGAACAAGAGATAAGAAAGATAGATTGAGGGTTCTAACATGTATTCTATAGAAGTTCTAAAGGAACAGAGAAGAAAAGATGAAAAAGCATTATTTGAATAAAAGTAGCTGACTTTTTCCTCCAGAATCAAAGAAAATCACAGTTCAGATTAATAGGAAACTGCTAGTGTTAAGAAGAATAAATAGCGGTAAGTCCACATGTAGACACATTATAATCACCCCTAAGGGGGGAAAAAAACAACTCAATTATCTTCAAAGGAATGACAAACTGAAAACAGACTTATCATTAGCAACACTAGATGTCCATTCTGGGTAGTGTTGAGTAAAAATAGTCAATTGAGAAATGTTACCCAACCAATCATTCAAAAATCCAGAACAAATCAAGAATTTACAGTCATATGAAGACTAAGATAATTTACCCAAACCAAAACAACTATTAAAAGAGAAGTGAACTCAAAGGGAAGGCATGAAGTTTAGCAAAGTGCAGTGAGGTGTTGTATGAAAGGAGAAAAGGTTAGCACTCCCATTGACAAGGATGGAAGAGACCCTCTGTCCAGACAACATCCATACGGTTAAGGCATTGCCACCTACTTTCTGGCATCTAACCAACGTTTCTGCACAGAGGATCATAAGGGAAGGGAGGGAAAATTAAATGGGAATTTATCAGAGAGGGATAAAAACCATAGAGACTCTTCACTCTAGGAGACAAACTGAGGGTTGCTGGAAGGGAGATAGGTGGGGGATGGGGTAATTGAGTGATAGGCATTAAGGAGGGCATGTGATGTGATGAGCCCTGGGTATTATATGCAACTGATAAATTATTGAACACTACATCTGAAACTAATGATGTAGTTACTATATGTTGGTTAACTGAATTTAAATTTAAAAAAAAGAAAAGTACAATGGGCACAAATCTTAAACTATTGGTAAATGTTTAGGTGACTATAAAAAATAATTACAGTTGTTTTAATTAAGCTTTTATTTTGAAGTAACTAGATTACCATATAATTGTAAGAAAGAGTACCAATTCTGGAGGGAGAGCTCTTGTTTATAGTAAAATATTGAGGGCTGACTGATAAATGGGGTAGGGGAGAAGATGATTGGAAAAAAAATTAACATTTTTATTTGATTATAATATAGACCAATTCATGCAAGCATCATTAATGTGGAATATTATGCTAAGAATTAGGACATGATTTCTGTACTGAAGAGCCTGACTTCATTATTTGATGTTTGTCAATACGCTGTAAGCCTCATCCCTAGCTCTTCCCTTTCTGGCCAGTATCTTGGAAAGGTAATAAGAAAGCCAGGTGTTCTCTCTTTTGATTCTGGCAGGAGTTTAAGGTCATTTAAGCCTCAGCCCATCTATAAAATGTCTCATCCAGGCTGCACCCCCTTCCTTTCCCTATTCTCTCTCAAGCCATGTTTGGACCAGCCTGGGAAACCTGCCTTGCTTTCTCAAAACAAAAAACACCTCTGAGTAATAGATCTTGTTAATCCCTTCTTGATATGTGTATGTCATCATCAATCAATCTCAGCATCCAAACCAAATTTTGCACGGGGTCTATCGTGCTTTTTCAGTCTTAAAGTACTTAGTTGTAAGGTTAAAAAAATAAATAAAAAATATTCCGTGGAGAAGCAAGACCACACTTTGGGTGATCAAAACTGAGATCACTAGTGAGGGGCAGACACAAAGAGTGTGCCTCCAAGGGTATGCCCTGAGAATGACATGCCACCTAGGTAGTTTTCCAACTGAGAAGGCATAATTTATAAGCCAATCCTGAGCAAACAATGTATAAATCCAAAATGAGAAACAGCCTATTAAAAAGGGGAGGGTGGGGAGGGCAGATTTCCTTCTTCAAAAATGTCAGTATCACAAATGACAAAGAAAGGCTATAACACACCAAATTAGAGACCTGTCAACTAAAGGTAATACCTGCCTCCAGACTGGGTTCTGTGCTATCAGGGAAAAATGCTCATCAAAGACATTAGGTCAACTGACAAAAATGGATTATTGGTGGTATATTCAAGTATTCTATCAATGTTAAATTTAATGAAGCTAATAACCACCCTTTGTTACTTAAGAAAATATCTGTATTTCAAAATTATATACACACACACACACACACACACACACTAAAGTACTCAGCTTAAAGGGTCATGATGTAATTTATCCTTAAATGGTTCAGAAAAAAATGTGTGTATATACATTTGAAGGCATGAAGTATGCAATAAAAACAAATGGAGTAAAATAGTAACAATTGGTACATCTAGGTAACTGTATATATATCCTTTTTACTATTACTGCAATTTTTCAGGAAGTTCTTGAAAATGAAAAGATCTTACATGCAGTTGAATATGCTTACTCTTGAAAATATAAGAAAAAATTGGTAATAGATTTTTGTTCTTTTTTGCATGAATTTCATTTTATTTATTTATTATGTTCAGTTAGCCACTGTATAGTACATCATTAGTTTTTTATGTACTCTTCACAGATTCATTATTTTTAATCTCCTTGAATCAAGCTTAAGAAATTTGGCAGCACACTTGGACATACATATCCCCACACCCAATAAGCAATAAATACACGTTTCAAAACTAATGGAACATAAAGAAGGCTTGTCTAGGTACAATATCACAGAGGATCACTGACAACAGTGGATTTAGATTAGAAATCAACAGTAAGAGTGTCTTAAATTTGGAAGCTTAAAATAATTCGTGTGATACAAAGAAAATCAAGTTGGAAAGGATATTCTTATAACTGAATGACAATCGAAAGATCCTATAATAGAACTGGTAAGAAGCAGATTTTTAAAAATGGTCCTTAGATATCGTCCGCAGCAACTTCTTTCACGACACGTCCCCAAAGGCAAGGGAAACAAAAGCAAAAATGAACTTTTAGGACTTCATCAAGATAAAAACTTCTGCACAGCAAACAGTCAACAAAACAAAGAGGCAACCCACAGAATGGGAGAAGATATTTGCGAATGACACTACAGATAAAGGGCTTGTATCTAAGCTCTGTAAAGAACTTCTCAAACTCAACACCTAAAAAACAAATAATCAAATAAAAAAAAATGGGCAGAAGACATGAATAGACACGCTCCAAAGACATACAAATGGCTAACAGACACACAAGAAAATGTTCAACATCATTAGCCATCAGAGAAATTCAAATCAAAACCAGTAGGGAGGGCACGTATTGCATGGTGCACTGGGTGTTATACGCAACTAATGAAGCATCAAACTTTACATCGGAATCTGGGGATGTACTGTATGGTGATTAACACAATATAATAAAATAAAATTAAAAAAAAAAATAAAAAACCACATTGTGATACCACCTTACACCAGTTAGAATGGCAAAAATTAACAAGGCAGGAAACAACAAATGCTGGAGAGGATGTGGAGAAAGGGGAACCCTCTTACACTGTTGGTGGGAATGAAAGTTGCTACAGCCGCTTTGGAAAACAGTGTGGAGGTTCCTCAGAAAGTTAAAAATAGAGCTACCCTATGACTTGCACTATTGGGTATTTACCCCAAAGATACAGATGTAATGAAAAGAAGGGGCACATGCACCCCAATGTTCATAGCAGCAATGTCCACAATAACCAAACTGTGGAAGGAGCTGAGATGCTTTTCAACAGACGAATGGATAAAGATGTGGTCCATATACACAATGGAATATTTCTCAGCCATCAGAAAGGATGAATACCCATCATGTGCATCGACAGGGATGGAACTGGAGGGGATTATGCTAATTGAAGTAAGTCAAGCAAAGAAAGACAATTATCATATGGTTTCACTTATATGTGGAACATAAGGAATAATATGGAGGGCATTAGGAGAAAGAAGGGAAAAATGAAGGAGAGGAAGTCAGAGGGGGAGATGAACCATAAGAAACTATGGACTCCAGGAAACAAACTGGAGGGGGTGGGGTGGGTTAGCATGGGTGTTAAGGAGGGCGCATATTGCAATGAGTACTGGGTGTTATACGCAAACAATGAAGCATGGAACACTACATCAAAAACTAATGAAGTAATGGTGACTAACATAACATAATAAAAAAATAAATAAAATTTAAAAAATAAAATGGTCCTTAGAGGTAGAATTATAGTCAATTTTTTTTTTTTGGTAAAGGTTTAAATAGAAACATTCACCTACAAAAGCTGAAATAGAACAAAATAAACCAAATGAAAAATGTTGGAGGACAACCAGATAAAAGCAGAAATTCATCTAGTAGAAGACATGACGTGAGTAAATAAAAGCAAATAAATTCAAAAGCTTATCTTTAAAAAATAGACAAAGCTTTAGCTAGGCTTACTGGAGGAAAACAAATACCAGGAAAGAAGAGACGTAACTGGTAGTAGGACAGAGTTTCTATCTGTTATCTGAATGACAAAGATAAATAGAAAACAAAATGCCTGCTTTTCTAGAAAAATAACAATTACCAGAACCACCTTGAATAGTAGAAAGTTGAAACAAATCAAAAGTCGAAACCAAATTCCACCTCAATAAAAAAAATTTTAAACATACACCCTAAATGACTTTAACCAGCAAGGAGAACTTCATTACTTTATCATCTAATAGACTCCAAAAAAATAGAAATATAGAGAAAACTTCCAATTACTAAGACACTGGAATAGTTTGACACCAAAGAAGTTTTAGAAAACAAAATTAGACCATTTTCTTTGTTTATGAGGCTATAAGAAGATGGGGGATGAACTTAAATACATCTTTCATGAACATTCTAAACCAGTAGAGATGACCCACTTTGTTCTACCTGTTGAGATACAAGTCCCTGCTACTAGGCTATTACACCAAGAACAAGCACTGTGTTTTTCCATTTGGATACCACGGTCAAAAAGCTTTTAAACGGGCATGAGCATAGAATCAACTATGGAAATTTCTCTCTCTCTGTGTGTGTGTGTGTGTGTGTGTGTGTGTGTGTTTATTTTGTTTCTATCTACGTCTGCAGACTCTATCTCCAAAGAAACTGATTAGGTTTAGGTAGGCATAGGCAGGACCCAGACATGCTTATTTTAAGACAAAACAAACTATAGGCGATCCAATGCCCAACCCTAATAACTACTATGCTTGAACATAGTACAATGCCTACACATAAAAAAGATGTTAACTGCCTAGTAAATACAACTTAATCTATAATGTACCTACCCTGTCCTTAATTCAGAGCCCTCTCAGGGTGCGGTCTTCCTATCAGGTTTTTGTCTCCACATCTGCCTTTGCTTATACTGCACTGAGCTCTCAAGGCTCTTTCTTCCTGCTTCCCTACCTTATGAAAACCCATAAACTGTGTAAAATCCACTGGATTCCTGGAGCAAAGAAACCACAGGAAGAACAATAACCCAGAGAGGATAGAAACCTTCAGTCTAGGGAATCAATATTCAGTGAGTACATGGCTCACACAGTCATAGTGGACATTTTCTTGAGGAGATGTGCTATTTCAGTGGCTATAGTATTAAAAGTCTTCATAGCCTTCCTCTCGAGATTCAAGATTTTAGCATTACACTTTTCCCATGAATAAGGACAAAATAAGTTGGAGAAATAAAAAAGCAATGGTTTATTAATTAGTAGTCCTTTCTATGCAGTATCTTTGATTAGGTTAGAAGCAAATTATCATGGCTCAGCAAGTGATTGTGAGCAGGGACATCATTATTTAGAGGTTAGAAGTCTGAGGTCTCAGGATAGGACTACTTGGAAGTGTCCCTCTCCCCCACTTCCTTGTTCACCTCCACATATTCAAATTTCCTCCTCAGCTTGCTGATGCTGTGAATCCCTTGGAGGGGGGGTAGAAAAGTAAGGGAAAGAGCTGAGGGGCCTCCTACCGGACTGTGGATCCCACAGAATGAAGATGCCAAGCAGAACCATCTTGATGTGGTAATAGGGACATAATCTCCACAGTGGTAAGTCCAGACCTTGCATATACTATGATAGCTGTTATGGATCCATACCTGATGCTAAATATGTCAAGATGGGGGTTGACGGAGGGAAAGAAGGGGCAGGAAGAAGGTTCTAGTTACTCCAGGAAGACTAAAGAACTATGCAATTCATTTATTAGAAGAAATTTAGGACTCCCAAGTAGCATTGCTTTGAGGACCATATAATGATGAACTGCTGAGGGCTGAGTGACTTTCCCTCACTTGACCACACACCTGGTACAACCATGGCACCAGGGGGGCTCCCACATTAGCTAATACGCAAGTGCTACATGATCTTTCCTCCAATCAGCCCTTTCAGTGTTGACATGGACACACAACCTGGGTTTGCCAAATCAAATATTCTTGTCCCAAACTATTAATCAGAAGCTGGATGTTGAAGGAAGTAGGGATCATGTGCCAAGGAGCCAGGTGTGGAATATCTCCACTGGAGCAGTTTGAGGCATAATTTTGGGTATTGTTCTTGGCTTCATAACCTCAAAGCTTGGCTCACTGGCTCCCTGAGCCTTGTTGTTAACTACCATATATTCTTTCAATAAATTTAATTTTTGATTTAAACTAACTAGAGATGGTTATTATTTTCTACTAACAATCCTGAATGAAGAAGGAATATTGCACCCATAGAGGTACTAGAGATAAGACCAGAGAGAAAATTAGGCACATCATAAGAGTTTCAGGGGGCAACAAGCTGGTTTTGGAGATGCTGGAAAACGGATAATCATCTCTCAGACCTACCAGATATGTCCACGTGGGCTGATCAAATTAACCACTAAATACCAGATACTTAACAAAAGACAGGATGCCAGTTTAGACAAAAAGAAAGTTATAACCAATCACCCACTGTTCCTTTTCTCCCAAGCTGATCCTGATACATCATAGTTTTGTAAAAGGATCATTCTTTCAAGTTGGGCTAGGTAGCAAAGGATGTACTATCAGGGACTTCTTCCATTTGGATCTTAATATCCCTTCTTTGGGTCCCATCAAGACAACTCTCTGGAGACTCTGAGGTGTTAAGTCTGAAAATATTCCACATGTACCCCTGAAATATAAACACTGGGAAGCTTGTTTTAAGATGTCAATGCCCTGGCCTTTCTCCCCAAGGTGAATTCAATAGATGGCTGTGGAAGGCCGTGGGCTCTGCATCTTAATAAGCTTCCTGGGCTAGTCTTGAACACATGAAAGTTAGGGAACCAGGGACGCAAGGGCTCAGGCTGAGTTTCAGCACATCATTCAAAGGTAATATTTCCTCTCCTGACAGGGGCTTGGTCTTATACAGAGGTTTTTTTTTTTTTTTTTTTTTTCAAATCCTATCCAGCAGAAACAGGTTCTGCTTCTCTCTGGTCTGTTGATTGTTCAATCCAAATTGGGGTTACTTTATTTTTATAATCTCCTCCTAGAAACAGAATCTAACTCTTGCTTTACCCTCTTCATTTTAATTATGTATGCCAAAATTTATGTTACTATAGGAACATATTATCTCTTGGCAAAGCCATGTGGGCCATGATAAAATATTTCTAGCAACTATCAAAGCAGCCAGTTTATACCAAATATATAATGATTATCCTCTCCAAATGAGGGAAGGACATAATCTTTAAAAAGTTTCCCATTCACATGGACCAAAGATACAGGAAAAAGAAATCTAGGTAGATAGAAAAGAACCAGATGTATAGAGAATTTAAACTGAAGGTCATGTGTACGTAATCAGTATAGTGAAAAATAATGCTGTCCCCTTTTTGCACATGTTTCTTAATCACAGCAGCATGCACGCTCAGGAGCCTCATGTTTACTTTCTCGAGTAGAGGGTTCTATTTGTTTCCTCTGGATGCTGTAACAAGTTACCACCAACTGGATGACTTGAAACAGAAATTATTATTTCACAGTCTTGGAGGCAGAAGTCCAAAATGAAGCTGCTGGTGTGGCCATCCATTCTCTTCCCCTTCCTGCCTCTGGTAGCCATGGGCATTCTTGACTGGTGGCCCCATCATGCCAATCTTTGCCTCCCTGGTCACATTGCATCCTCCACTTTGGATGGACAAATATCCCTCTGCTTCACTCTTACGAATACGTGTCATTGGATTTAGGGCCTATTTGGATAATCTAGGATAAAATCTTTCTTCCAAAATCCTTAGCTTAATCACATATTTCGGCACGTAAGGTTAATATTCACTATTATCACATAAAGTAATATTCACAGATTTCAGAGATTAGGATATGGACATATCTTTTTGGAGGCTACCATATAGCCCAGTACAGGGGTCTTAACATTAGAATGAGGGGGAAGCTCTATCCCAACCAACACAAAATTAGCTCTTTACATGTTTTTCTGGGGAGAGGATTCATGGCTCCGGTTGGATTCCCAAAATGTTCTGGATTCAAAAAAAATAATAAATATTGCTTTAGTAAAAGAGGAAGTTGGACATACCTGGAGTATAGTCCTACTCCCTCAATTGCCAGAAGATTTATTGAAACATTTCCTTATCTCTCTCCCCACAACTTCTTTATTCCTATGAGCTCCTGGGATACTGAGGCACCTTGTATGCATCCATCAACAGCTCCCACACTGATGACAAAGAGAATCTGCCTGTCACTGTGTGGCTTCCCTCAAGTCACTGCTTATCTCTGGGGCTCAGCTACTCTCATCTTCAAAGAAGTCTAACAGTCCCAAACAAAATGATTTTCTAAGGTCTTTCTAGATTTCCCTAAGAAAAGGTCATTACAAAATGGTGCTGGCCCCTCAGCCCACCATGACTACTTCATGACTTTTACTGGATAAAACGTCACGCTTTCAGATTTCCTGGAATCCCTCCCTCCTCATCTAGTTCCCACCCAGAGGAAAAAAATATACATTTATTTTTTTGGTCCTAAGAAAGGAGAATGGGATTTATCTCAACAAATAGCAGCTGTGAAGCTCTTCTAACCTCTGGTAAAGGGGCTTTCCAACTGAGATGATGATAAGAGCCAAATAAAGAAAGAAAAGAGGATAAACCTGCAGACAAAATGTGGAATGAGGAGTGTTCTTTAAATTCCTATCATCAGACATGCATCTTTTTCTCCTGTCAGGATAACCCTCTTCATTTCAGTGGCCCCCGCCTTTACATTCACATTCTATTTCTACTTGAATTATTGAAATTCACATCTTTTTACATATTCACTTATTTCTGAAGATATAGTTTCATCTGTAAAGCATGCATATATGCCGTATTTGTTCAACTATTATTTTTTGCAATAACTTTTAAAATGTTTCTCTAGTATACAGCTTCATGAGCTCATTTCTTTTATCCTAATACCAATTAAATATAAGTATTAAAGTATTAAAGTTCAGAAAATGTCCATGAACCACCCAACTTACCTGCAGACCTGTCGTATTCATTTCACCTTTAGGAAACACTGCCTTCATTAATTCATTTATTTATTAGACATGTGCCTGCTATGTGCCATAACCCAAGGGTTTCATATCCAAAGGATATGGCTTTTTGAATATCCCTAAGGGATAAAAATGTTTGACCCTGATTTAAAGGGCATCCACCAATCAAGCAAAAGAGGAGAGTAGCATGTAAGGGTCACTTGAAGCACATTTGCAATTACACAGGTATGTGCATATCTCCGCTCTTGAGAAAACGGTTATTAAAAAAAAAAAAAAGATAAGATTCCAGGAAACCAACTAGCAATGACTCATGAACTGCTTGTTAGTTTGTCAGCTTTCACCCCATTTAAGGATGCCCTACCTAGCAATCGGCTTTATAACTCAGTCAGACTATTGTGAACTGGGCAGCCTCAGAAAGCATAAATCCCTAGTCTGATCACATACTTGTCAAGAGAAAAGTTGTGTCAGGACATCTGGAACACATGTTTTATTGCAGGAACTAGAGGTGTAAAATGGAGAGTGTCTTTGAACGCTGGAATGGGGAATTTAAGCAAGAGACCATGTGGGTGAGAAGCCCTTGGGTTCTTACAGAAGACAAGACCGGAGATAGTGAAGACCATTGCAAGCCATCGATGGCCTAAAATGTACAGATCAAGCACCTAGAAAATAAAGTCCAGAGCCAGCAGGGGAGTCACAGGGAAGTTCCATAATTACTGTCCTTGGAACTTTCTCTTCTAGACTCTTTTCTTTATATAATTGAGAAATCTCAAATAAATGAGTCTTGGTAAATCATGATTATCAGGATGTGTGCAGGCTCTAGGGTCAAAAACACCTGGGTTCAAACGTTGGCTTCATCACTTTCTAACTACATGGTCCGGAATGAATACTTTTCCATTTAGTTTCCTCAAATACAAAATGTATTTCTGGGAGAATTAAAGAAAACAATTCGTGAACACACGGCCCAGATCTGCTATGCAAAAAGTGCTCAGGATATGTAGCCAAGATCACAACTACTCTATTAATCAGCCCAAGTTAGGAATCAAATCAGAGCTGTGAGTGACCTGGAACAGTAAGAAGTAGATCTGGAAGTAGATACTTGCTAGGCAAAAACGGACTTAGATTTGTAAATAGAAGCAGACTCCAAACACACATTTTCCAGAGACTAAGTGCCAAATGTACCCAGGTGCTCCTGAGGAGCTTTCAATACTATGAGCCCCTGGGCCATATCATAGGGACAGGAGAGCTTGTACAGTAGTTCAAAATGCAGTCACTGAGACCACTCTTACTTTTGAGCACTTAAGGAGTTAGGGATAAGCACAAACACTATTACAAAAATACTTCTGTACCTACCACCTAGAGTTGAAACAATTTTCATATTTGTTTCCAGGATTTGCATTTTTTTTTAAAAGGAATTACAACCACATAAATAAAGTCCTCCTTGCCCTCCCATTTGCTCAACAGGTCGCTCTTTTAAGATTCATTTATTTCAAAGACAGAGAGAAAGTGTGCAGAGAGGGTGGGAGCAGAGGAAGAGAAAGAATTTCCAGCAGATTCCCCTCTGAGTGCAGAGCCCCATGTGGGGCTCAATTCCACTACCTTGAGTTCATGACCTGAGCAGAAACCAAGAGCCAGACGCTTAACTCACTGAGCCAACCATGTGCCCCTCAACAGGTCGTTCTAACGAGCACCAAAAGTGGAATCCCCTGTTGAAGGTAGGTCATTTTCCTAGTCACACCGGCTTTCCCAATTACAGCCCCCATGCCCCAACACAAAGCCATGCCACACCACAGCCAAAATTAGCTAACTTCAGAGATTAGAAACTTGGAAAAAGCAACATACTTAGCGGTGCAGACTCTCCCTACTTGCTAATTCACCTAAGACTCCATACATTTCAACTCAGTTTTCTCTCCCTGCCTGCTGGGAAGCAGATTCCTAGCAATGGTCTCATCAGAGAGGAGGGTGTCCACAGAGCACCACTTTCCTACAAAGGTCGGAAACATTCAGATTTGCTTTTTAGAAGTTCAACTGCACATCTCTCACACTCTAACGTAATTCCTCCCCAGAGAACTCCCGACAAAGATGTGAAAATCAGAAAAACACATCAATGAATTAGACCAGTGACACCCCAGAAAATCAGAATGATCAAATCCCCTTTCTGTCGGTCTCTAGCCTTAATTACAGCACCGCCGTTCCTCATTATCCATCGTTCTTTGCAGGCTGTAAGCAGAGAGACCGCAGTACATTAACAAATGCGGGGGTTACGGGGCTCTGAAAGATATACCCTTGGGACTCTATGAAGTAGGTTTTAAGCAATGGTGGCATAAATTCAGTCTGTAGAGTTATTTGGATGAAAGGTACCATATAAATGCAGCTCATTATCATTATCATTAAGCCACTGTTCAGGATGAGCAAAGCTCTGTCTCTGCACCCTCTCCTTCCCATAGTAAAGAAAACGTCTGAATTGGTCCCTGCCTGTTGATAGTGAAAAAAGTGCAACTCAGAAGGAAATTCTGACACTTGATTTTTCAAGTCTAGCATCACTAATAGGCAAAGTATCTTACTCTCCACTTACAAATGCTTTGAAATTCTCAGTCCAGGTTCTTATCCAAGTCTTTGTTTCTCTTCACAAATGAGACACGCTTCACATCTAACAACCAGAAGTTACTCACCCTGTTGTTGGCCCTGAGGGTAGATGCACGCTGTGGACGCCAAGGGAGAAGAGGGATGAGCAGACGTTAGAGCCCACGGAGAGGACTGGCTGGAAGAAGGCAGGCAAGACCAGCAGCAGGACTTATCAGTTGGCTTCCGTCCAATAGAACCTCAGAACTACTGATGGGCAACACCTGGCTAACATGGGGTAGGTCACGCCTGTAATCAAGGAAAGTCCTAACACCCGTAATAAGGGCACGTGTTGCATTCTGACTGCCATGTGCTAATCCAGCAAGTCTCAAGGAAGCCCGGGGGAGAGTGATGGTTCTCGAACTAGTAGGCATTAGGATCACCTGGAGGAGTTGTACAATACAGGTATCTGGGCCTAGAATCACTGTGGCAGTAAGTAAGGACTGGGTCCAAGAAGTTGCTTTTCTTATAAGACGGCACGTGATGCTAGCACTATTGGTCTTGGGGAGACACGGGTGGAGGGTAAGGGGCTGGACCTCACAAAGAGAGCAAGACTGGATGGGAACAACTGTTGCCCTTGGTAAGCTTCAGTGCTACACGTCCCGTCTCTGGGCCTCAGCTGAGACACGTGAACTGGACCAGTGCTTCTGAAGGTGCATTTCTTTCCATTTGCAACTAAATTACCAGGATGCCAGTGAAATGCACATTCCTGGGCCCAAGTTCAGCTATTGGAGTCCTGGGGCTGGCGCCTAGGCACCTGTAGCTTAACCATCATCCCAGCTGACTCTTATCCTCTTTAAAGTTTGAGCAATGCTAAATTATACAACTTCTAGTGCTCCTAGTAGCTCAGAAATGCCATAAACTCTGATAATAAAGAAAAAAATAAAGTCATTTTCTTCTCCTGAGGAGACAATAATCATCATCTCCATGAGTAAATAAACCTTGGGGCTTAAAATCCAGACAGATTATTTTAAAAGAATAAACTAAATCCTGGCTGTATATTAAATTTACATGTATTGCTTATAAAA
The DNA here is from genome assembly GCF_002007445.2 of Ailuropoda melanoleuca. NCBI lineage: Eukaryota > Metazoa > Chordata > Mammalia > Carnivora > Ursidae > Ailuropoda > Ailuropoda melanoleuca. The sequence goes on along the minus strand of NC_048220.1, from coordinate 103,608,065 downwards.
CAAAACACATGCACAGATTCCAGTTTAAACTCACAGTTTTAGAATCAGAGTAGAGGGGAAAAAGGTAAGAAGATTCGAGGGAAGAATGAAAGGGGGGGTAAACAGAAGGGGGAATGAACCATGAGAGACTATGGACTCTGGGAAACAAACTGAGGGCTTCAGAGGGGAGGGGGGTGAGGGATTGGGATAGGCCGGTGATGGGTAGTAAGGAGGGCACGTATTGCATGGTGCACTGGGTGTTAACACGCAATTAATGAATCATGGAACTTTACATCAAAAACTAAGGATGTACTGTATGGTGACTAACGTAATAAAAAATTATCATTAAAAAAAGATTTGAGGGGAAAAACAATCAACTCTTAATCACTCTTTCCCACGTTCTTATTATTTCTCAAAATTCTTATCACCTGTATTAGTCAGGGGTCTCCAGAGAAAGAACCAATCAGTGTGTCAGTGTGTGTGTGTGTGTGTGTGTGTGTGTGTAAGAGTACAGAGAGGGAGGTTAAGGGATTAGCTCACACGATTATGAGGGCTGACAAGACCAAAATCTGCAGGCAGCAGGCGGGAGTTCCAGGGAAGAACAGACACTACAGCTCAAGTCTGAAGGTCATTTGGTAGAATCCCTTCTTATTCAGGGAGGTCAGTCTTGGTTCTGTTAAGGCCTTCAAGTAATTGGATGTAGACACATCACATTATGAAGAGCAATCTGCTTCACTAAGAACTCACCCATTTCAATGTTAATTTCATCTAAAATACAATACACCCTCACAGAAACATCCAGAATAATATTTGACCAAAGATCTCGGCACCAGGGCCTAGCCAAGTTGACACACAAAATTAACCATAATTTCACCCTCTAACCTACTATATAGTATATCTTTTCATCATGTTTCTCATCTGCCTCACATGGATGGAAAGGAGGCCAGCTCCCCAGGGGCAGTGTCTGTCTGTTTTGTTCATTAATGGATCCCCAGAGGCAGGACCAATGCTTCATGCATTGTAGGCACAGAATAAATATGTATTGAATAAATCTTTATCATCATTATCGTGATCCTCGTCACCTTCACTCAATGTCACATGGTTACTTTTGGAAGAAACAAAACTGAAACCCCAATCTATTACCCTCATATCCAATGTTCTTTCCATTTCTATAATGGAAAATCCATCTTCAAAATTATCTCTAAGCCCCAGGATTCTCCCAAATAAAGTGGGTGCTTTTTTTTTTTTCCATTGAACAGAGTCTATGTTCTTTAAAATCCACAGATTACCCTTGGGTTGGGCTGTGGGTGCCCCCTCTCTTTTTCTAGATAGGGCCTGAGGGCTTTTCTTCAACATGGTGAAGGAGCATCCCCACACTCCTTTTACCAACAGAAAGCTAGAGCTCAGCTGCCCAGGATGTTGATAATAATGCTAATTGGAAATTATTTACACCTTTAATAACCCTTTTATATCTTGATTGTCTGAGTTACAGGATTCCTATTGCCAAGATTCACAGTGACAGGCTGTGGCTCATTTGGTTTCTTTCCCTCCTCTTTTTGCGGTCTCAGATTCATGGCCCTGAACTCAACAGTTATTTATGGATAATTCCTGTTCATGGCCCTCAGTGGTAAAGGAAGAGTGCTTGATTCAGAGTGCTTTGGATATTCATAACCTGTGCAAGATGTTTTAATAAATGACTGTCCAATCCTGTCAAAGAGAAACTGAATGAAAATTGATACACCCTTTTGGAAACCAATTGGCAATAATGTGTGTCAAGAAATTAAACAGTGATCTTATTCTTTGACTCAGTAACTTTACTTTAGAGAATCTATTCTAAATGCCAAGAAAGATTTATGCTCAAAGATGTCCATCATATTTACACTAATAGCAAACATTGGTAACAATTTAAATACCCAACATAGGGTTTCGTTTAAATCACAGCCAGTAAATACAATAAAAGCAGGCATTCTAAATGTTGTTTGCAACATGGAAATAAAATTCTTCATTATGTTTAGTGAAAATTTGGTACAGAAAATTATTTTGTAAAATATGATCCAATATAGAACCAAAGAAAAAATAATGTTAAGACTGAACAGAGGGGAAAAAAGACAATATTAACACTGTTTTTATTTGGTAAAAAAATTATGAGCGATTTCCAGGTATTAAATATAATGCATATATACAACTTTCTGACTCCCATTCTGAGTAAGGACACAGCTCTAGTTTTTAATTTTCAGGGGGCATATTTTATTAATTTTTCATCTTTTTTACTCATAGCCAAGGCCAAAATGAACATGTTACTATTTGCTTCTCTTAGCTGCTGTGTGCTTTTTTTTTTTTAATATTTTATTTTATTTGACAGAGAAAGAGACAGCCAGTGAGAGAGGAAACACAAGCAGGGGGAGTGGAGAGGAAGAAGCAGGATCCCAGTGGAGCAGGGAGCCCGATGTGGGGCCTGATCCCAGGACACTGGAATCATGACCCGAGCTGAAGGCAGACGCTTCACAACTGAGCCACCCAGGCACCCTGTGTGATTTTTCTTTTTCCTTGTCCATCTTCTTACTACATAGCCCTTGTGTAGAGCAACAATGTAATTCATTGTCCAGACCTTCTTATTTCTGAGAGGGAAGCGCATGCTATTGGCAATAGTGCAGACACAAGAGGCATGAACCAGGACTGTCCTGGGTGAGGGAGGTCACCCTCCATTGAGAGTTTTCATTTTACCAGCTAAGAATTGGGATGGGGTCTCATGACCAAATATCCACCAGGTGTAGTTACAAGGCCTTCTCTCCTGCCGGTGGTTTGGCTGCTGGAACCCAAGGCTAAGGCTCCCAGTGTCCCCAAGGGCAGCTGCTGTGCCAGGCTTAATTCTTTGGTTTAATAGTCTGGATTCCTGTCTTGATTTTGTTTTTAGATCCTGTGTATTTTCCTCGAGGTCTTCAAGGTCTGTGTATTTAAAGAAATCTTGTATTTTATCAGGATCATTGGTGTTTTATAGTAGAGGTTCCCCTCTTCTTCCCCACCAGCCCAACATTCTAGTCCACAAATTGCCAGAATTCTGCAGAGGTCAATTAATGGTTATTTAATCTCTTGAGGAACTTTTGGAATATATGTTTTCCAAGTTAGTCTCCAGAGTCAGTGGGTGATACACGGACCTTGCATAGTCCATGGGCAGGAGTCATTGCTGAAGTCACAAAGCCTGGCACTTTGGCACAAAATACACAGTAAGTGTTTATAGTATTAGTAAGTATAAAAGAGTAAGTGAATGAATGAATGAACAAGCATTTACAAAATCACATGATGTTTTATTGTGCTTTACAACAATATCATGCTTTCTTTCTAGCTCAAAAAGTATGTACCTCTATTATTAAACTTCAAAATAGTTTAAATAGTGGCATTAGATTATCTTACCTGCTTGTAGTCCTTATTAGAGAATAAGTACTTCAGTGTTTTTTAACTAGTACACTTTACTGAACATGGATGTTTTGAGAAAGTCAATTTATAAAAGATCTGATGGAGAGAGAAGATAAAACTCTCTTTGTCCAAAAACTAAATGAAACACATTTTCTATTAGCAAACTAAGTAGATCACTTTCAGATAATATTAGCTCAACTCTCCTAGAGACATTTTATTGTGGGGGAAAAAAGTGTGGACTAAGATAGTGGGTTTGACAATGAATTCTTTCATAAAAATCACTGAGAGGTAGGGTTCAATCAAGACAAAAACTCAGGTCTCTCAATTCCCTGTTAGATATTATTCCCATGGCTGATTTGCACCACTTTTCCTTAGCTAATAGTCTTCCTGCTTCTCAAGATCCCTCTCATATGTATCTTTACTCCTACTCCTTCCCAATCTGGCCTTTAAACAACAAAAAATTGCTTCCCTTTCCCACAGTTCTCCTAGTTTCTTTCATTTTAATTCTTAATCTTTATTACAAGACAATTCTATTATAATCTTTACTCCCTTCAAACCAAAACTACAGCTCTGTGCTTTTTATTTAGAGGCAAATATAAACACATAAATGAATCCACTAGATGTTATTTTAAATTCAGTTTGTTCAAAAAAATTTGCTTAACATGTACAATGTGTCAGACATTATGGCAGCATCCTAAATATGAAAGGGCACAAGAAAGGTCTTCCAGGGCGCTGGGTGGCACATTCGTTAAGCATCTGCTCAGGGCGTGATCCCAGCATTCTGGGATCGAGCCCCACATCAGGCTTCTCCACTAGGAGCCTGATTCTTCCTCTCCCACTCCCCCTGCTTGTGTTCTCTCTCTCGTTGGCTGTCCCTCTCTCTGTCAAATAAATAAATAAAATCTTAAAAAAAAAAGAAAAGAAAAGAAAAGAAAAAAAGTTAAGAAAAGAAAAGAAAGGGCACAAGAAGGGTCTTTTGTCTCATGGAACTTACTGTCTACCTGGGGGGAGAGTGGGGGAGGAGGGAAGGGAATAGATACAAGAGAGAAAGCTAGGGAATTACAATGTAGCCAACAAATGTATCAGTTCAGTCTGACAGACACAAATGTAAAGAAGATGTTTCCCAAAGAGTGGAGGAAACCCAACAAGGGATAGTGCAGTACCTTGGAGCTGGGAAGAGTAGATCGATCTTAGGATCAATCCCTAGGTCTGAAGGTGCAAGAGAAAAGAGGGTAGCTGTGTGGAAGAAAGCTGCCTGATAGAAGCTACAGCCTTGGGTAGAGAGACACGGACAACCCACTGAACCCCACCCTCTCCCATCCCACTCATCTCCTTCCAGGCAAAACCAAACTGAAAACTGCAGGGCAAGGAACCCAAAGATCAGCTCTTCTGTGACACACAGGAGGATGATCAGGGGTGAACTGGGTCTGAAGGGGAAAACTGAAGAGATCTAGCACACCAGTGAAGGGTTCTATTATACCTCTTACAATGGCTCTTAAACATCTGGTTGAAGGGCCAGAGGAGGAGATGCTCACTAGAGGAGGCAGTATCTCAGCTGGAATCAGAAAATTGGGATCACTTACTCAGAAAGAGCATTATGAGATGTCCACACAGAGGAAACAGCCTGTGGTGGGGGACCTCTATGCACAAGAGAGTGGGGGTTATGCAAGGAGCTAAAGGAAGGCCACCATGGGTAGAATACAGAAAATGGGCAAGAGAGTGAAAGGAGTTGAGGTTGAAGAGGGAAGTCAGTGGGAAGCCAGTGGGAGTGTTTCACACAGTGAAACAGCATGGCTGAAAAGGGAGAACTGAAACTCATATGGAAAAAGTCTGGAAATCACAGCCCCAAAATCATCACATTGTGTTGTGGCTTGAGAAATATTCCCTCATGGGGACTCTTCGAACTTCTGTACTAATCCATTTTGTGTAGATAAGGTACTTAGTTCTAGAACAGTGTACAACTTAACATCCGGCTTCTTAAAGGGTACCTCACTACCATTTGTGCACAGCCTACATTCTCCCTGGGGCCTTACAGTCCTCAGGGGCTAGGCTCCTATAATTGGATGATTCCTTATTCTTAAAGTGGGCTTTAGGAAGAAAACCCATAGGGTAGGGAATCCCTGCCCTAGTTTTTGAGCTTGTACTTTGTTCATGAAACAGCTCTTGAGTGTCTCTATCAGATGAGAAAGTGACTATGCTTTCATTGTCATGCAAAGTTACATTCCTCTTGTTCAAAAGCAGTTCTCCTGTAGGAGTAGAATGAAAAACCCAAATTCTAAAAGTCCAACCAGCAGGGATTGCCTACTTTAGCTGGAGAGCTGAATTTTTCCTCCTCCTTTGTCCCTATGCTAATTTGCCAAAGTAAAATGCCCTTCTGCACTCTTTGAATGCACAGACATCTAATAATACCAGGATTCCCTATTTGGAAATGTGTCAGAAGGTGGTGGTGAGATGTGAACCAAAGCAGGAGACAGGAGACCTGGGTTCTGTTGGATTATAGATTCTCTCTGTCAGGAAACGTCTCCACTCACCCCAGAAAATCCATTTCATTTCTCTGGGCTTCTGTTTGCCATGTATCATATCAATAGTTTATTTATTCATTCACTCATTCCACAATATGTATTGGATGAGGCCATGTGAATACAGCAATGACCGAAACAGACAAAAGTATCTGTTGCTTTCATGAAGAGTGTATGTTAGTGAGAGGAGCAGGCAATGATCAAAGTAGGTCAAAGTAAAATACATAGCATGTTAGATGGTGGCAAGTGCTGTGGAGTAGATACAGCAAGGAAGTAGTAGGTGAGGTGCAATTTTAAATAGAATAGACAATTGATAGGCAAGGTCTCACTGAGGAGATGATATTGGAATAAAGACCTGAAACAGGCAAGGGGTTGAATGGTATGCAAATGTGGATGAAGAGAGGTCTAAGCAAACGCAACAGCTAATATAAAGGCCCTGATACAGAACTATGTTAGGCATGATTGGGAAACAGCCTGGAGACCAGTGTGGTTGCAGCAGAGAGGAGGGATACTAAGAAATGACATCAAAGAGAGAACAGGAAGCCAGTACAGCACAGCCTTACAGGCCATAGTAAGAACTGGCTCTAACACTTAGCAAGCAGCTAAGAGATAGGATCTATTGACTTTGTATTACTTTTGCGTTCTCCTGAAACAAAGAAGGTTAGAATGAATCCTTACCATCTCCCACTCTGCCCAGGGAAGAAGGTAGGACTGATTTTTCCAGACTTTGGCATCCCTGGACAATTTTTATAAGTGGGAATGGTTCCTGAACCTCCAAGTCTCTTGCTCCTGTGTACCTAATCACGCCTGGTTAGTACATCTCCTTCTGGTGTTCAAGCTGGCTGTTCTCCCACAGTGTATCCTGCCCTTGTGGCTGGACTCAGGGACTGCTCTGAGGACTGAGTTCTGCCAAAATCTTGGTGGAAGAGATGGGTTGGGAAGGGAGAAGTAGGCCCTAATCAGAATCAGATCTAGGATTCATTCTCACAATCCATTTTTCTGGACTGCCTGTGTTTGGTAGATTATTGGGTTGCCATTGTGGATGTTCAAAATGCTGTTACTTTTATTAACTGAACCAGTAACACTTATGTGTATTCTACATTGGTCTAGAATTATAGGAAAGGATAAATTTTGATATTTGTTCCACCTTTAAATACTCCAGGCTGCATTACAAAGGAGTCACAGTTTACAAATGTTAGAGGAGAGGAATATTGTTTAAGTGACTTAAAAAACCTAAAACGAACAACCACATAGTAAAGTTCAGCCCTGAGTGTGGTTCTGTGCTGATATGAAAACAGTTTCAGTTATAAAATCAGGAAACCTGCATTCTAGCCTTAGTTCTGCAACTAATCCATTGAAAATCATCTGGATGGTTACAATACTTTATTTCTCTCATCTGTAAAAATGAGGAGAGTTCCTACTTGTTTACCCTACTCACTTCGCTGACTTTCTATGAGGATTAATGAAGTAGTATTTGTGAAAATGATTTAGAAGAATAAAACAATTACACAGCGTTGACATAAACATTAATACTTCTATTATTGCCGTTATTAAGAATAATACTTTTCGTTGGTCCATGGTATACTGAATGTAGTTTATCAAATCCTCAAAGCCAAAGCCCAACAAAACTCAAACCCTACCTCCCTGGGAGATTCTCCCTAAATTGTCACAAATGATGCTAACAACAGTAATAATGACAACACAAAAAATCATGTAGAAGAAGGATACTGAGTTTGAGTTTCTGTCCAGTTTGGGGAAGAGACTTGCACACCATTAGGGAACAATGTAAGATGCTCCGCAATCCAGCTGAATTGTACACTATAAAAATAAATGTTCTGGGCGTTTCAAAGAGAGAACAATAAGGACTGGAATTTTGGGGGGGGTGAGCTTCCTGTTCTTATTTCTTCTTGGGAAACGGAGGCAACCTTTTTAATGAAAATGCTTCCCCTTAGTCAGCTCAGAGCAGCCTCAGTGGCAAGTTTCGGCAGCTGAAAGAAGATGTGGTTTTAGAAGAGGTGAAAGTAATAGCTAAATCGTGGAAGGAGCCGAGATGCCCTTCAACAGATGACTGGATTAAGAAGCTGTGGTCCATATATACAATGGAATATTACTCAGCTATCAGAAAGAATGAATTCTCAACATTTGCTGCAACATGGACGGCACTGGAGGAGATAATGCTAAGTGAAATAAGTCAAGCAGAGAAAGACAATTATCATATGATTTCTCTCATCTATGGAACATAAGAACTAGGAGGATCGGTAGGGGAAGAAAGGGATAAAGAAAAGGGGGGTAATCAGAAGGGGGAATGAAACATGAGAGACTATGGACT
>NC_048220.1:103570383-103599630 GCF_002007445.2 Ailuropoda melanoleuca | reverse complement strand
CTAGACAACCTAAAAAAAAAAAAAAAAGAAGAGGTGAAAGTACCCATTGTCAATCCATCAACATGGCTGTTTTATCAAGGAAACAAGGGTAAGAGAAGGGTCATTCACCAGGGATGAATGACATCCATTTCAAATCTGTGTTTCTTCAGTATTGTTAAGCACTATTGGGTGAGATTTGTTCTTTTTCCTTTGATACCTATTGTCTTATTTTTTCTAATGTATTTTCTTCTTCTACAAGCAACATATATTCACTGTTGAGAAATCAGAATAAAAATATACAAGCAAAAAGATGAAAATTAAATACTATATTATTCCACCAGCTAGAAATTCCTATTGTTACCCCTTAATATATAGTTGGCCATTGAACACCACAAGTTTGAATTACACAGTCCACTTATATGAGTTTTTTTAAGTATAGTACAGTACTATAAGTGTATTTTTCTTTTTCTTTTTTTAAAAGAATTTATTTATTTATTTGACAGAGATAGAGACAGCCAGCAAGAGAGGGAACACAAGCAGGGGGAGTGGGAGAGGAAGAAGCAGGCTCATAGTGGAGGAGCCTGATGTGGGGCTCGATCCCATGACGCCGGGATCACGCCCTGAGCCAAAGGCAGACACTTAACCGCTGTGCCACCCAGGCGCCCCTATTTTCTTTTTCTTATTTCTTAATGGCATTTTCTTTTTCTAGTTTATTTTGTGGTAAGAATGCAGTATATAATACATATAATATACAAAATGTGTGTTAATCAGTGCTTATGTTATTAGTAAGTCTTCTGGTCAACAGTAGGCTATCAGTAGTTAAGTTTTTGGGAAGTCACAATTTATATGTGGATTTTCGAATGCACTGGGGTTGGCATCTCCTAACCCCTGTATTGTTCAAGGGTATACTATATATGTTCCAGACTTTTTTTTGACGTATATGTAGCCGGCTGGTTCCATTTTATTTTTCCAAAATGTGTACTGTTTCAAATCTATTTTCCACTTAAAATCCGTATTAACTTCCTCCTAGTAATTAAATGTATTTCTACAATACCACGTTTATAGTATGTACACAACTTTGTGTAAATGAACTAAAATGTACTTAACTGATAGCTCTATCGATAAGCATCTATATCTCTCCATTTTCTCACTATAATTAGCTGTGTAATAGACATCGCTATAGCTAATTTATTAAACAATCGTGTTTAGTTCATTAGGATGAAATTCTAAAAGTAGAATCATCATAACAGGAATGAATTACTTCTATTACTCAAGTATGAGAGATAACATGTATCTTTATTTTCTTAGATAAAATCAATCCAGCTCTGAATCCCCACTGGCTTCAATATTCATCAGTCTCCCTGTTGCTCCAACACCCCCTTGAGTTATAAAATTTCCTAGGCTTCAAGTATTCCAGAAAAAAGGGGTCAAGACCTTTGTGGTTTTCAGTGCGTTAATACTGCCATCATCATTCCTCTTGGTACTCACAGTTGCAGTCAGTAGCTAGTCTGCCACTTGCTTCAGCACACTCATTTTGGGGTCTTCCTGGGTCCCACTCTAGCCAATAGAAAAGGAAGTATCTAACAGATATTCAGAAAAGAATTTCCCTATAATGTAGTGAATGGCCCTTTAAAGCACACCTGTGGCCAAAGGCATGGAATTCATGGTTCCTTTATTCCTCTAATCTGGTGGGGGTTGGGGAGCCCTCACTCTGTGTTGCCTGCATTGACACTGGAAGCTGCTCCACTCCTTTGTATGTTTTTCTGGTGTGTTTTCTTTGTATTGCATGTTTGCTGGTAGTTCTGCAGTAAATTAAAGGAAGGCAACTTGAACTGAAATTGAGCTGTCAGCCTCCCTAGTCTTGGAGAACAGCCCAGCTGCCAAGGTCAAGGTGATGAGTGTCCAGCCCCCACAAATATCCATTCAGGTATCACCCACTGGATGTAATACAATGTTAAGGGTAGACACTGAGAGATTCAGGTCTCTGCTTTAAAAGCCCACAAAAACCTGTCTCCTATCAGAGTCTTATGGGGTACCACTAACCAACACCTCTCCCCAAGGAATGAAGCCACACATTTTCTGTTTTTGACATACAAAGTCTCCACACCCTTTTGTTCCCAGATAATAAAACTTCAAAGGTCTCCTTGGGCCTTCAAAACCTTCATATCATTTCTTTGCAGTTGTCTTCCTGGGATTAGACATTTTTTTGCTCTGTTCCACCTCTGTTGTTATTCCCACCCCTGGTTTTAAATGGCCTATAAAAAGCTGTTTAACTCTACACTTGGAATAAAAGAAAAAAACCAAAAAAACAGTGGAAGAAAAACGCCAACTAATATCTCCAAAATTTCATCACGCATATATTCTAAGAGAGGAGAACCCTCCCACACTGTTGGTGGGAATGCGAGCTGGTGCAGCCACTCTGGAAAACAGTATGAAGGTACCTCAAAAAGCTGAAAATAGAGCCCCCCTATGACCCAGCAATTGCACGACTGGGTATTTACCCCAAAGATACAAATGTAGTAATCCAAAGGGGCATCTGCACCCCAATGTTTATAGCAGCAATGGCCACAGTAGTCAAACTATGGAAAGAGCCTAGATGTCCATTGACAGATGAAAGGATAAAGGAGATGTGGTATATTTATACAATGGAATACTACTCAGCCATCAAAAAAATTTGAAATCTTGCCATTTGCAATGACACGGATGGAACTAGAGGGTATTATGCTAAGTGAAATAAGTCAATCAGAGAAAGACAATTATATGATCTCGCTCATATGTGGAATTTAAGAAACAGGATCACAGGGGAAGGGAGGGAAAAATAAAATGATGATATCAAAGAGGGAGACAAACCATAAGAGACTCTTAATCATAGGAAGAAAACTAAGGGCTGCTGGAGGGGAGGGGGGTGGAGGGATGGGGTAACTGGGTGATGGGCATTAAGGAGGGCACGTGATGTAATGAGCACTGGGTGTTATATAAGACTGATGAATCACTGACCTCTACCTCTGAAACTAATAATACACTATATGTTAATTAATTGAATTTAAATAAAATACAATTTAAAAAAAGAATTCAGTGCTTATTTATCCTATTTATGGACATCTTACCCATCTATAAAGATTCTGCTAAATTGACACCTCTCCACAGGAACTTTGATCCCTGAATGATCTCTGTAACCATGAATGTTTTCAGTCTGGGGTGATTTCACTCCACAAGGGACAGCTGGTATGTCTGGAAATACGTTTTTGATGTCACAACTGGGAACAGTAACTAATGGCATCCAGTGAGCAGAGGCCAAGAATGCTGCTAAACACCCTATGATGTTCAGGGAAACCCCGACAAAAAAGAATTGTTTGGCACACAATGTCAAGGTTGAGAAACCCTACTCTAAACTATCATCGTGTATTTGATACTTTATTAATGCCTACAGTCCATATTGTGTTTTGTAAGGTCCTCAGGGTGAGAGGCTGGTCTGAAAAAGCTCTGTTATCATCACCCACAGCTCTGTCCCCACATCTTATATGTAGCCAGCTTTCAGTGATTGTCAACTGCCTAGCAAACCCCCCAGCAAAGGTACCAAGTAATAAGAGAAATGCCTTGGAACAAGTTCCATCTTCCTAAAGCCCATTCTTCAGTTTTTTTCAATTCTGGCTACACTATATAATCTTCTGGGAGCTTTCAAAAAAATATCTTTTTTTTTAAAGATTTATTTAATTACTTTAAGAGAGAAAGAGAGAGAGCAAGAGTGGGGGAGAAGGAGAAGAAGAGAGAGAAAATCCACAAGCAGACTCCCCGCTGCGCAGTGAGCCTGGCTTGGGGCTTGATCCCAGGACCCTGAGATCAGGATCTGAGCCAAAGTCAAGAGTCAGCTGCTTAACTGACTGAGCCACACAGACTCCCCTCAAAAAATATCTTAACCCAGGCCTCACCTCCAGGCCAATTGAATCAGAATCTTGTAATGGGCCTAGACATGAATATTTTTAAAAAGCTTCTGCATGACTATGACTGTAACGTACAGCCAGAGTGGAGAATCCCTCTTTACACTGTCTCTCGGGGTCTGCCCCTCTGCACTCACCTTCCATCTCTCGACCTGCATTTAAACTCACTAATGCTAATGTTATTCATGAAGAGATATAAAAGAAAAAGAGAAGAACTCTATGGCTTACGCCTCTTAGATGAATTTGCTTTAAAAATAAGGATCAAACTCTTTAAGCTACTGCCTCAGGCTCTGATAGAGGGTGGTTAAGTCCTCATCATCGAGTCCAGGAAGCATTGTGGTGTTGGAAGCCATTTCTACCACTTTTCACACTGCATAATTCCTCCTGACACTGAAATTGGCTCTCTACTTAGGTGGCATCACATTATACCTGTCAGTGTTCAGACCTGCTCAACAACTTACTTAACTACTCTGAGTTTTGAACCCATAAAAGGCTGGATTCAAATCATAAAGAGTACTTTTCTTCCATTTCCTTGCAGGGCAGTTATGAAGATTAAGTTCCATCACATGAGTAAAGAGAGTGTCCAGGTCTGTGTCTTGTCAATAATGGTAATTTGCCCCACTCTCTCTGGTACCCTTTTTTCCGCCTCTCCCTCACTTTTTTTTTAAATATATATTTCCATCCATTTATCCAACCCATATTCCCTGAGTACCTACTCTGAGACATGTACTATTCTAAGGGCCACAGGACAAAGTTCCTGGTCTCACAGCTCTTGCATTTTAGTGGGGTTGGGGGACAGGAGGCTGACAGTACACAGGAAGCAAAGGGTAAGTAGGATAATGTCAGATAACGATTAATGCTATAAAGAAAACAAACCCAATTGAAGGGCTAGAGGGTGACATGTTAGATATGGACAGGGCAGGATAACTGAACTGGGACATGAACAATTAATCACAGACACTTAAAGTTATACATCACCCAAGAAATTGTGCTAAACCTTCCCTCCCACTGCATAACCAGGAAAACTGAGTCTCAGAGAGGAATTGACCTGCCTAAGGTCATACAGTCGGCTGACGCCAGAACCTACCTCCCCCAACTACTACCTGAGGACTTTATTTTACTAAGATCATTTTCTGGCATCATAATAACCTATTTCAATATAAAACCAATGATGAGCCAGAGGGAGCCGGCACCCTGGATATTCCTTCATTCACCTTCCCCATAATCCTTGGATTAAGGTGCTTAGGTTATTTTATTTGGGGGGGGGGCCCTGTCTGCTCCAGGGTGGCTGCCTCTATGTTCAGGTGTTCTTTCAGAAAACAGAATCCCTGCCTAGTGCAGATGTAGATTGCATCCTTTTCCACCCACCTGCTTTTCCTTTCCTGACTCACTGCTTCTGGCCTGCTGGGAACTGAGCGGGGGCGAAGGTGCTGCTTCGCTGTACCTCTGCTGGCTTCCTGCTTGCTGCAGCTTCCAAACAGACCCAGTTTCAGCCAGGGGAGTAAATCTTTCATCAGTGTGATGCTAACAGGCAGCTATGGGGTGGGAAGGCACGGAGAAAGCAATCATGGAATGAGATGAAGTAGTCAAGATTACTGATGAAAATAATTCCTCTTCAATACCCACAGCTGTGCCTCCCTTGGACAAAGGAATTCTTGAGCGTCCTCTGAGATGAAGAGAATCCCTTTATGCATGTAACATTTGGCAGTTTCCGGCACTTTTCCACATGATGTGCGACTTTCTGACATCTATAGCTTTACCTCCATCCGTGAATAAATTACACTTTCCCTGTTATGTGGCTTCTCTTTTCCTTGTACAGACTTTAACTTTGTTATTTATCACAGTATTTTGAAATTATATTTGTCTCTATTCCCATTTGGAATGTATTTCTAGTGTAGGTAGAAACTATGTCTACTTCATCTCAATATTAACAGTCCCTAGCAGAATGCCCAACACATAACTATACCCAATAAATGTGTGTTGACTTTTTTTTTTAAGTTTTATTCATTTAAGTAATCTCTACACCCAGTGTGAGGCTTGAACTCATGACCCCAAGATCAAGAGTCACATGCTCTTCCAAATGAGCCAGCCAGGCTCCCCTAAATATGTGGTGACAGAATTCTAAGAGTCGACCTCAGGAATCCTCTAAGTCTTGACACTCAAAATATAATACCAGAGATGCAGCTTCAACATCACCCAGAAGCCTGCTGAGATGAGGACTCTCAGTCCCTGCCCCAGGTCTAATGATTCCAAATCTTCATCTTAACAGAATCCCCAAGGCATTCATATGCACGTCAAAATTTGAGAAGTACTCTATCTAAACCAGCTCCATCTTAAAGAAGGGAAAACTGAGGCCCAGAAAGAGGAATGGTTACATCCCAGTTCATACAGTCTATCGATGGCAAAACTGCAAGCAAGACTTGGTTCTTACATCAGTGTTTAATGCTACTGTCATTTCCTAGTCTGCTTTGTTTTACAGTCCCCAGAGCCTGACTCATGATGATTAGGAATTGTACAGACTTAAAAATGAGAGCTCAAAGGCCACAGAATGATTCTCTGTCATTTTAAAGCTTAGTATCCGTTGTCTCCTATAAACAGAATCCTACACTGTATAATCTGAGGAACCCTTGCATATCTTTAGCTTAAATCTTTTATCTCTACCTCATGCAGGGTCGAAAATTCCACCATTAGAAATTAAGTATTTGTTGGGTAATCGTTCTTTCTGATGGCCTGTTTGCAGCAACATGGATGGGTCTGGAGGAGATTATGCTAAGTGAAATAAGTCAAGCAGAGAAAGACAATCATCATATAAAGTTTCACTCATCTGTGGAACATAAGGAATAGCAGGGAGATCGGTAGGAGAAGGAAGGGAAGAACAAAGGCAGGGTAAACAGAAGAGGGAATGAACCACGAGAGACTATGGACTCTGGGAAACAAGCTGAGGGCTTCATAGGGGAGAGGGGTAGGGGATTGGTCTAGAAAGGTGATGGGTATTAAGGAGGGCACATATTGCATGGAGCACTAGGTGTTATACGCAAACAATGAATCATGGAACACTACATCAAAAACTAACGATAACATAACATAATAAACAAATTTTTTTTTAAAATTAAGTATTTGGTCCTCAAAGGTAAATATTCTTAAGGAAGGCAATGATTAAAAGTCTTGTCATTTACTACCTTAGTAGGGATTATCTGATGCACATGCTTAGGAATGGACAGACCCAAGTGCCACTGGTTGACTTTGGGCAATCTGGTACTCACTGGTCTGTTCAGTAAGTATTTTAAGTTCTTCATAGAGTATGAGACTGATAGGGATATTTCAGTGTGGTTGTTTCAAAGGTTCATCTCACCCCCCAAGCCCTTGGTTTAACTGAACTTTTATCAGATTGCTCCAGTACAGCCTCTCTTAATCTGCTTCTCAGTTGGCTGAGACAGCTCTACTGACCTTATCTGTAGCAAATTAGCCTTAATGTGATCTCGAAGTCCAAAAGCTAGATTACCATCCCCATCTTCCAGGAGACCCACTATCAATCTCCAACAACTTACTAGCAGCTGAGCCCTAGAGAAAAAGCAGATCTTCAGACTCCCAATCCGGTGTTCTTTTCCTAAGTGACTTCTGAAGACCAAGATCTATTCTCAGAGAAATCAGCCTGCTGATCATCCATGGGACACAAAAACAAATCTAACTACAGAAAATAGCTGTTAGAAAATTCTTTCATCAGAGTCTTGATGATAGTTCTATTATGAATGATCTTAATGTATTAACTAGAATCAGATTCTGAGCCTTCCCAAGAACTGTCATCCCCCTCCCCCCAAATATTGATTGAAGCTGGGTTCCTGCTAAGAAATGCAAGTGAAACTTAAGCACATCATTGCTTCCTGGCAGGCAGTAAAGGCCGCAATAAATTAAGATGAGCTCAGTCCCAACAGATGACTTTAGACACCAATATAAATGTAAATAGGTTCTTTATGTTTAAATGTGATAAATGTTACCTCTTCTGATGGACACTGGCTAGAGTTTGGTAGAGACCCAGATGTAGCTTTAGATATGCACTCAGGCAAAGACAACAAAGTATGTGATACTGGTCTGAGTTCCATCTGTGGTTTATTCATTCCATATTTAACATTGATTTTGTGAAAAACACTGAGCAAGAATTGTACAGTTGGAATAAAAATAAACCAAAAGTCAAACCTACCCTCAAAAATCACCAAGTCTCTTTAGAAATCAGATAACAATATATATAGATAACGAAGAGGGGGTAGTGAAAAGCTCTTTATAAATTTAACGTTATTTGTTCTTCTAAGCTGGGCACAAGTATGTACCTTTGGGCAAAGAAGAGGTGAAACGGAAGTGCCCTGAGAAATAGAGGGAGAGTACTCTGGAGTTTCTAGTAAGAATTTCATTTCAGGAGCAAATGCCAACAAAATATGAATTATTATTGTTTCTATGGCTCCATTCTAGCCATAGGATCTCAAATACGAAATCTAGATACAAAAATATATCTTGAGGGGCACCTGGATGGCTCAGTTGGTTAAGCATCAGACTTTTGGTTTTGGCTCAGGTCATGATCTCAGGGTCATGAGATAGAGCCCCACGTGGAGCTCCTCACTCAGCTCAGAGTCTGCTTTAGATTCTCTCCCTCTCTCTCTCCCTCAGCCCGACCCCTCACTCATGTTTTCTCTCTCTCTCTCTCTCTCTAAAATAAAGAAATAAAAATAAAAATTTTTAACATCTTGAGCTCACCTTTCATTTGTACAAAATTCTTTCTAGACTAGGGTAATAGCTTCATCCAATAAAATGTTATCAGACTTAATGTTTTCATTCTCTGATCAGATCACTCAACTTCTGCAAAAGCTTTAAAAGAAATTCCTTTGGATGGGGCACCTGGGTGGTTCAGTCGGTTGGGCATCTGACTCTTGATTTTGGCTCAGGTCTTGGTCTCAGTGTCATGAGATCAAGCCCCATTGCAGGTTCTGTGCTCAGTGAGGAGTCTGCTTGGGATTTTCTCTCTCTCTGCCTCCCCCTCTGCCTCTCCCTTTGCTCTCACCCTAAATAAATAAATAAACAAATAAATATAAAATCTTTAAAAGTAAAATATATCCCTTTAGAATGCAAACTGTTGTGGCCATTGTAGAAAACAGTATGGAGGTTCTTCAAACAACTAAAAATAAAACTACCCTATGTTTCAAAATTCCACTATCGGTTATTTACCTAAAGAATACAAAAACACTAATTCAGGAAAATATATGTATCCCTGTGTTTGTTGCAGTATTATTTACAATAGTCACGAAATGGAAATGACCTAAGTGTCCATCAATAGATGAATGGATAAAGAAGATTTGGGGTGTGTGTGTGTGTGTGTGTGTGTGTGTGTGTGTGTGAATGAATATTAGCCATTAAAAGAATGAAATCTTGCCATCTGCAACAACTGGGATGGATCTAGAGGGTATAATGCTAAACGACAGAAGTCAGACAGAGAAAGACAAATACCATATCATTTCACTGATAGGTGGAATACAGGAAACAAAACAAATGAACAACAACAAAAAAAGAGACAAACCAAAAAAGTGGACTCTTAACTCTAAAGAACAAACTGATGGTTACCAGAGGGGAGGCAGGTGGGGGGATGGGTGAAGTAGGTGATGAGAATTAAGAATACACTTACTATGTAGAATTGTTGAATCGCTATATTGTGCACCGGAAACTAATGTAACACTGTATGTTAACTACACTGGAATTAAAATTAAAATAAAAAACAAAAACTAAAATAAAGTAAAATAAAGGGGAAAATAAGTAAGTAAATAAATAAGTAAATAAATAAATAAATAAATAAATAAATAAATAAAACATATCCCTTTGGCTGCAAACACAATAAAATCCACACACCTAAATCTTAACAGCATTCTGGGTTTTCCATACCAAATTTCAGCCTCCTTTGTTTTGGCTCTTTAATCCTGCTTCCTCATACAAGACCCGCCTTTTCCTACTGCAAGGCTTCTGCTCAGGCTGTGCTCCTTGCCTGGAATACTCCTTATTTTAGTCTTTATGTGCTGAAACTTAACCCTTCTTCCAGACCTCATACTCTGGCACCTCCAAAAGGCTTTCCAATGATTCCATCATATGCTAGCAACATGACCTTAGGCAATTTATGTATCTTGTGTTTTCCAGTTTCCTCATATATAAAAACAGGTAATATGGTACCTACTTTATACTCATGGGGTGATGACTGATTGAAATAAAATATGTAAAGCACTCAATGCACCACATGATCCATAATGAGCATTTAAAAGGGATAGTTTATTTATTTTATTTTTTTTATTTTAATTTTTTTTTATTATGTTAGTCACCATACAGTACATCCCTGGTTTCTGATGTAAAGTTCGATGATTCATTAGTTGCTTATAACACCCAGTGCACCATGCAATACGTGCCCTCCTTACTACCCATCACCAGTCTATCCCATTCCCCCACCCCCGCCCCTCTGAAGCCCTCAGTTTGTTTCTCATAGTAAAAGGGATAGTTTAAAGAGCAGCAACCATATTATTGTTATTATTTTTATTGTCATTTTATTAGTACTGCTACTTTTCTCTTCTCCCACTGAATTTTATATTTCTAATATAGCCTTTGCATACCCAGTGGGCCTTTCACTGAGTTGCAAGAGAGCCAGATGCCATGTATTATTCATTTCTTTCTTCAGCATTGCCCAGTGCCAAGCATAGCATTACACTCAGCACAGACTTGATGGATGATTGTTAAATCTTACTGAACATGCAGATTATATCTGTCATATAAGTTACAACTTATATTCAAGAAGAGGCTAATGGCAACATTAGTCTGAAGGATTAGATAATGTTTCACAGTCTAAATTGAGTCAGACAGAGGAAAATATATTCTCATCAATGCTGAAGAATTTAATTTACAATGTTAATCAAGGAAAATACAACCATGTGGCGTATGTATCCTTGTGTATTTCTTTCTTTTCCCTATTTGAGTTATTTGCCTTCTCTTGAATCCCCATTTTGTGCCAAAGTCTCAGTGAGAACTAGGGTATAATTTTTCCTAAGAGGAAAAAGAATGCTAATACCTATGATGCAGAGAATCAAAAACTCCCATACTCTGCTGCTGAGGAAATAATTTAGTGCCCCTTATAATCAGTGGTCTACATTGAACGTTTTAAATAAGCACAGTCCTTAACCCAGACATTCTGTCCCTAGGAATTTATTCTAAGGAAATCATTAGAAATGTGAATAAGGAAGATTACACAAGAATATTAACTAAATTAGAAATAAACTAAGTCTTCAAAATTATGGAATGAGTTGCATAAATTATGGCACATCCATATAGTAGAATATTGTAAGAGCCATTATCATTATGATGTGGAAAAATAACATGGAGAAATGTTTGGCATAACTGAGAAATTGTTAAAATGGGCTACAAAGCTTTGTGCTCCTTATATTGGTAGATAGATACGTAGATAAGTAGATAGATGCCCCCAGTAATTCACAAAAATAATGGAGATGATATTAAAGTTTTAGAGGACAAGGACAAGAAGTTAGGCCTTGAAGCCAACTGTACACAAATCTATCAAAGAAAGATGCAGAAGTGCCAGATGACATAAGATGACATGATTGTTGATTTTAAAATCATATGATAAAGGATACAATCATGTATCTTGAGAAGTATAATGCACATCATAGCTATATAAATAGTTTTCAGTATTTCTTTGTATGATACTGCATCAAGTGAGAAAAGTTGGAGCAGTATTTGTTAATTTTGAAGGATGAGCTTAAAAGGGTGTGACCTAAAAATGTTGACACTGTGGGATTTTGGGAAAGAATCCCAGGGCAAAAAGCAGTCTAATTCAAGAGAAGCTAAAAAGGAGGTTGAGAGAGCCACTCTTAACTCCCAAGAAGCACCTCATACACATTAAGATACTGTAGCCAGAGAAAGCAAACCATGGTCTTAAGTAAGAACCCCAAATCTGGTTATAGGAACAGATGCCCAGATTGCGGGCTTTGTCTGCCATTGAGTTGCTTTTCATAAGGGCAACTCCCCAGGAAGAAGCATGGCAGAAATTCCCTTCTTTGATGATGGTTAAAGATTTTCCAAGTAATAATATGGAGAGCAGCTGGCATCACTACAATAAATGAAGAGAGAATTTATGAGTCCCAACTGTCTGATCTCTTGAACCCTTGTGGAGGCAAAGGCAAAAGATGAAGTGATGGGGACCTAGAGGTACATTTCACCTGCTTCAGGATTTCCCTGCTGCTAACCTGAAGAAATATGGAAGATGCAGCTTGGTGGCAACATACTCCAGGGCAAAGAAAAGTCATGCCTTGCCCCCACTTACAAAGGCCACATTCAAGTTATAATTCTCTGAAAAACTGTTTTGTTTGTTTTGTTTTTCTGCTTTCTCAATGGCTGTCTACCGGAACGGGATGCCTCATAGCTCATGCGCTTGGTAGATCAAGTAGGCCTTTGCCTATCATCTCTTCCAGGGAGGATTTCATCCTTCAGTGGGAGCTCAGACTGGGTGACACTGGCAGAGCTCTCTTCACTCAAAAATCAGCCTATAAGAAACTTTGTTATCAATGAGTATTTTTTTTTTCTAAGTAGTCTCTCTGCACAAGAATCTTTATGTGGGTTCCCCACATTGCTGGGGCAGTGAAAACACAGTTGCCCCAGCTTTCTTATTAAAGGAACATTGTGCACATAATTAAACTCAACAGATGAGAAATACAAGACCACAGCTAAGAGTGTTGGCCTGGTGCCCAGGATTCTTAAGAAAGCTGCACTGAGAAGAGATTATTAGGGAAGACTAGAAGTCTCCTAGGAACAGCCATTTGTAATAGAGACTTTCTTTTTTTCTTTTCTTTTTTTCTTTTTTCTTTTTTTTTGCTTTTGAGCAAATCCCAGTGGTCATGATAGTTACTGTCTAAGCCTTGGCTTCCTCCCCCAGTACTCATGTTGATTAAGTGGAAGATTCCAATTGAAAGTTAAAATTTTTATTTTTCCAGACATGCTCACAAAAAAATGTCAAAATATATTATACTTGAGAAATCACTATGAATTCCTAAGGGTTGAGATAGTGGATAGGGCTTGGGTTTTTGGTCAAGCATATGCAGGTTCAGATCCTAGCTTCACCACTTACTTTTCTATATAATCTTAGGCAAATTCCTTTATATATCAACCTCTTCAACTATAAAATTAGGATAACGGTATTTACTCTTCAGGATAATTGCAAATATTAAGCACATTTAAGGTTGGTTATATTTATGGAAACATCGTAGATTGTAACAGATTTTCTCTCACTTGCTCTGCTGCTCTCAGATATTACCACCTACTTGGAAAGACAAATCTTAGTCACTTTGAAATTTTGACAAAAAGAGACCATTAAGGAGTTGCAAAGGAGTGCCACTGACTTCAAGTGCTGCGTGATAGAATGCTTACATAATATCAGCATCACAATTAGTTTAGCAGATGCTACTTTTGCCATATCCCCCTTGAGCCTTAGCATTTCAGTACATACTAGCTTGCTTTCCAAACATGACTCTGCATCTCTTTGGCCACATCTTTTGCTAGCCCCTGGAGCCCACTCCACTCACCTTCCTGGCAGGCCAGAAGTACTGGGGATTAATATCTCCAGGAGAGCCTCAACCAATCCTTGAAGAGAATTGGTAGGTGCCAGCGGCTCTCAAATTTTAGTGGGCATCCAAATCACCTGGAGAGGTCTTTGTTAAGTCACGTATAACTGAGTCTAACCCCAGAGATTCTAATTCAGTAGGTAAGGGATGAGCTTGAAAATTTGCATTTTTAATAAGTTCCCAAGTGATGCTGATATTGCTGTTCCTGGGACTAAGAAACACTGGGGTGTAGGTACCATTCTGTCCTTGCTCCTCAAGGGGGATAATTCTGAAGTATGTTGTTCACACTGGCTACATTAGTTTGCTTGGACTGCTGTAACAAAATAACAGAGACTGGGTGGTTTAAACAACAGAAATTTATTTTCTCACGTTCCGGAAACTAGAAGTCTAAGATCAGGGTGTCAGCAGGGTTGATACCTCATGAGGTCTCTGTCCTGGCCCTGTAGATGGCTGCTTTCTCACTATGTTCTCACATGGCGTTTACTTTGTGCACATGCTTCCCAGGTATCTCTTCTTCTCCTTGTAAGGACCCCAGTCTAATTGGACTAGGGACCCACCCTTATGATTTTGTTTAACTTTAATTGCCCTTTTAAAGGCCCTACCTCCAAATACAACCACATTAGTGGTGAGGGCTTCCGTATATGAATTGGGGGGAGATGTAAGTTAGTCCACAGCACTGGCTTTCAGAACTCTCCAGGCAGTCAAGCTCCAGCTATTGAGAGCACACACTTTGCCTTCTTTTCTTTGTTTCAGCTACTCACTTCCCCACTGGTGTTTCCCGAAATTATGTTCCAAACAAACTACTTGTGCTCCAGTCCTTATCTCAGGGCGTGATTCTGTGACAGATCAAATTCAGGCAATGTATAGAATTAAAAGTCAAGGGACAAACTGTAATTCCAGGTTTGTTGCTAACTCACCCGTCTTAGAATGCTGGCAGATTGGATCAATGTTTCAATTTCATCATATATTAAATATATCTATCAATCTTAGCTTTGACTAACTTCAGTGGATAATGTGAGTATATGCATCACGTCTGACTCTTCAGCTATAAGTAACAGAAAACTATCGTAGCTAGCTTAAACAATAAAGGGTAATTCACTAGTAGAAGGTTAATAGGTAACTTACATAATTGAAAACTGATAGGAGGAAAAATTTTCCATGTAAGCAGACACTACTTGACCCCCCTGCCTGTGGAAGGATGCTGATGTAGCAGGGGATCATATGAAAGCAAAACCAAGATGATGAACCCCATGAGGGAAATTATATAAAGGTGTAAAAAAACTGAATATGTTCTAGATGTGGTATAGTGTTGAGTTAGGTACCAACTAATATAATAAGTAGTCCCATCAACCAAGCTTGGGGGATATCACTTTTGAAGTGTGTGCCTCCAATTCCACAGAGCTCCATGTCAAGCAAGCTGCTGACATTCTCAATGGAGAAACCAGGGAAAATAGAAATGTACCATGCAGATGATTGTTGCTGGATATTATTCTGTAAGATACATATTGGTGTATCTCTGCACCCACATTCTTTTTTTTTAATCACATAATCAGTACAGAGAGTTTAATCATATTGTTTTCAAGCCTGATTATGCAAAACACTTGTTTCTAAACAAAGAATAAGCTAAAGGTATTTTTTTACTGCATTACATCATCTGCATTTTTAAAGTTTCTATTACAATTCTAGTTAGTTAACATACAGTATAGTATTAGCTTCAGGTGTACAATATAGTGACTAACACTTCTACACAACACACCGTGCTCATGATGCGTGCACTCCTTAATCCCCATCATCTATTTAACTCATCCCCCACCCACCTCCATTCTGATAACCATCATTTTGTTCTTTATAGTAAGATTCTTCATTTTCCCCCTCGCTTTTCTTTTTCCCTTTGCTCATTTGTTTTGTTTCTTAAATTCCACATGAGTGAAATCAGATGGTATTTGTCTTTCTCTGACTTATTTTGCGTAGCACAATACTCTCTAGCACCATGGATGTCATTGCAAATGGCAAGATTTCATTCTTTATGGCTGAGTAATATTCAATTGTATATATACCACCTCTTCATTATCCATTCATCAGTCATTGGACTCTTGTGTTGTTTCCATAATTTGGCTATTGTCGATAATGCTGCTATAAGCATCAGGGTGCATGTATCCCTTTGAATTAGTATTTTTGTATTTGGGGGTAAATATCTAGTAAGGCAATTGCTGGATTATAGGGTAGTTCTATTTTTCACTTTTTGAGGAAACTCCATACTGTTTTCCAGATGGCTGAACCAGTTTGCATTCCCACCAACAGTGTAAGAGGGTTCCACTTTCCCCACATCATCAATACTGTTGTCTCCTGTATTGTTGATTTTGACCATTTTGATAGGTATGAAGTGATATCTTGTTGTAGTTTTGATTCACATTTCCCTAATGATAAGTAACATTGAGCATCTTTTCATGGATCTGTTGGTCACCTGTATGTCTTCTTTGGAAAAATGTCTATTCATGTCTTCTGTCCATTTTTAATTGGATTATTCATTTTTTGGGGTGTTGAGTTTTATAAGTTCTTCATAAATTTTGAATACTAACCCTTTATCAGATATGTCATATGCAGATATCTTCTCCCATTCCATAGGTTGCCTTTTAGTCTTGTTGATTGTTTCCCTCACTGTGCAGAAGCTTTCCATTTTGATGAAGTCCCAATAGTTTATTTTTGCTTTTGTTTCCCATGCCTCAGGAGACATATCTAGAAAGAAGTTGCTATGGCCGATGTAAAAGAAGTTACTGCTTATGTTCTGTAGGATTTTTATGGTTTCAGGTCTCACATTTATGTCTCTAGCCCCTTTTGAGCTTATTTTTGTGTATGGTATAAGAAAGTGGTCCAATTTCATTCTTTTGCACGTTACTGTCCAGTTTTCCCAACATCATTTGTTGAAGAGACCGTTTATTTTTTTTTCTATTTGATATCCTTTCCTGCTTTGTCAAAGATTAGTTGACCATATAGTTATGGGTTCATTTCTGGGTTTTCTATCCTGATCTATTTTTCTGTGTGTCTATTTTTATGCCAGTACCATACTGTCTTGATGACTGCAGCTTTGTAATATAGCTTGAAGTCAGGAATTGTGATGCCTTCAGTATTGCTTCTCTTTTTCAGGATTCGTTTGGCTATTTGGGGTCTTTTGTGGTCCCATACAAATTTTAGGATTGTTTGTTCTAGTTCTGTGAAAAATGCTGGTCACATCATGATAGAGATTGCATTAAATGCATAGATTGCTTTGGGTAGTATAGACATTTTAACAATGTTTGTTCTTCCAATCCATGAGCATGGAATGTCTTTCCATTTCTTTGTGTCCTCTTCAATTTTGTTGATAAGCGTCCTATAGTTTTCAGAGTACAGAGCTTTTACCTCTTTAGTTAGATTTATGCCTAGGTATCTTATTGTTGTGCAATTGCAAATGGGATCAATTACTTAATTTCTCTTTCTGTTGTGTCATTTTTGGTGTATAGAAATTCATTCTAGTAGGTTTAGGGGAACATTCCTCAATATATTAAAGGCCATATATGAAAAACCCACAGCTAATATCATCCTAAATGTGGAAAGAGTGTTTCCTCTATGGTCAGGAATATGACAGGAGTGTCTACTCTCACCACTGTTATTTAACATTGAATTGGATGCCCTAGCCACAGCAATCAGACAACAAAAATAAATAGAAGGCATCCAAATTGGCAAGGAAAAAGTCAAACTTTCACTATTTGCAGATGGCATGATACTCTATGTAGAAAACCTGAAAGACTACACCAAAAAAAATTGCCAGAATTAATAGACAAATTCAGCAAAGTTGTAGGATACAAAATCAATGTGCAGAAATCTGTTGCAATTCTACACACTAATAATGAAGCAGCAGAAAAAGAAATCAAGGAATCTATCCCATTTACAGTTGCACCAAAAACCATAATATACCTAGGCATAAACCTAACTAAAGAGACAAAAGTTCTGCACTCTGAAAACTATAGAACACTTATAAAAGAAATTGAAGAGGACACAAAGAAATGGAAAGACATTCCATGCTCAAGATTAGAAGAACAAACATTGAAATGTCTATACTACCCAAAGCAATCTATGCATTTAACACAATCTATCAAAATGCGACCAGCATTTTTCACAGAGCTAGAATAAACAATCGTAAAATTTATATGGGACCACAAAAGACCCTGAAGCCAAACAATCCTGAAGAAGAGAAACAAAACTGGAGGCATCACAATTCCTGACTTCAAGCTATATTACAAAGCTGTAGTCATCAAGATGGTATGGTACTGGCAAAAAATGGACACATACAGCAATAAAACAGAACCCATAAATGGACCCACACTATATGGTCAACTAATCTTTGACAAAGAAGGAAAGAATATACAATGGAAAAAAGGATGATCTCTTTAACAAATGATGTTGGGAAAACTGGACATTAACATGCAAAAGAATGAAACTGGACCACTTTCTTACACCATACACAAAAATAAATTCAAAATGGATGAAAGACTTAAATGTGAGATAGGAACTCATCAAAATCCTAGAGAAGAACACAGGCAGAAACCTCTTTGTCCTTAGCTGTAGCAAATTCTTAATAGACACATCACCACAGGCAAGAGAAACAACAGAAAAAAATGAACTATTGGGACTTCATCAAGATAAAATAATTCTGCATGGGGAAGGAAACAATCAACAAAACTGAAAGGCAGTCCACAGAATGGGATTTGCAAATGACATTCTGGATAAAGGGATAATATCCAAAATCTATAAAGAATTAATCAAACTTAACACCCAAAAAAACAAATAACCCAGTTAAGAAATGGGCAGACGACATTAAAAGACATTTTCCAAAGAAGACATCCAGATGGCTAACAGACACGTGAAAAGATGTTCAACATCACTCATCATTAGAGAAATACAAATCAAAACCACAATAAAATACCACCTCACACATGTCAGAATGGCTAAAATTAACAACACAAGAAACAACAGGTGTTGTCAAGGATGTGGAGAAAGAAGAACCCTCCTGCACTCTTGGCAGGAATGCAAACTAGTGCGGTCACTCTGGAGAACAGTATGGAAGTTCCTCAAAAAGTGAAAAATAGGGGCACCTGGGGGGCACAGTGGTTGGGCGTCTGCCTTCGGCTCAGGGCGTGATCCCGGCGTTGTGGGATCGAGCCCCACATCAGGCTCCTCCGCTACGAGCCTGCTTCTTCCTCTCCCACTCCCCCTGCTTGTGTTCCCTCTCTCGCTGGCTGTCTCTATCTCTGTCAAATAAGTAAATAAAATCTTTTAAAAAAAAAGTGAAAAATAGAACTACCTACAATCCAGTAAATGCACTGGTAGGTATTTACCCAATGGATACAAAAATACAGATTTGAAGGATTACATGCACCTTGATGTTTATAGAAGCACTATCAACAATAGCCAAATTATGGAGAAAGACCAAATGTCCATCTGCTCATGAATGGATAAAGAAGATGTGGCATATATGTACAATGGAATATTAGCCACCAAAAAAAAAAAAAAGAAAGAAAGAAAGAAAGAAAGAAATCTTGCCATTTGCAATGATGTGGATAGAGCTAGAGTATATTATGCTAAGTGAAATTAGTCAGTCAGTGAAAGACAAATACCATATGATTTCACTCATATCTGGAATTTAAGAAAGAAAACAGAAGAACACATGGGAAGGGAAAAATAAAAAAAAAAAGGAGAGAAGGAAACAAACCATAAGAGACACTAGAGACAGTAGAGACACTAGAGACAGTAGAGAACAAACTGAGGGTTGATGGAAGAAGGTAGGTGGAGGATGGGTTAGATGGGTGATGGCTATCAAAGTGGGCACCTGTGACAAGCACTGGGTGTTGTATGTACATGATGAATCACTGAATTTCACTCCAGAAACCAGTGTTGGATTATATGTTCACTAACTAAAATTCAAATAAAAAATAAAATTATAAAAGTAAAAAATAAATAAAATAAAATTATATAGTCTTTTCTGGCTTGCCTGGTCTCTGTGGATAGATCTGCTGCCAGTCTAATGTTTTTACCTTTGTATTTTACTGAACTCTTGTCCTGAGCTGCTTTCAGGATTTTTCTCTTTGTCTCTGTGATTTGCAAGTTTCACTATTGTATGTCAGGGTGTTGACCTGTTTTTATTGATTTTGAAGGGGTTCTCTGTGCCTCCTGGACTTGAATGCCTATTTCCTTCTTCAGATAAGGACAGTTCTCCACCATAATTTACTTCAATACCGGGTTCCTGAGTGGCTCAGTCTGTTGAGCATCTGCCTTTGGCTCAGGTCATGATCTCAGGGTCCTGGGATCAAGTCCCATTTTGGGCTCCCTGCTCAATGGGAAGTCTGCTTCTCCTTCTCCCTCTGCCTGTGCTCTGCCTATTTGTGCTTTCTCTCTCTCTCGGTCAAATAAGTAAATAAAATCTTAATTTGCTCCAAAATACCTTCTGCCCCCTCTCTTTTTCTTCTTCTTCTGGGATCCCAATTACTCCAATATTGTTTCACTTGATGGTATCGCTTATCTCTCAAATTCTCCCCTCATGATCCAGTAGTTGTTGATCTCTCTTTTTCTCAGCTTCTTTATACTCCATTATTTTGTCTTCTGTATCACTAATTCTCTCTTCTGCCTCATTTATCCTAGCAGTTAGAGCCTCCATTTTCACTGCATCTCATGAATAGCCTTTTTATTTTGACTTGATTAGATTTTAGTTCTTTTATTTCTCCAGAAAGAGATTCTCTAGTGTCCTCTATGTTTTTTTCAAGCCCAGTTAGTATCTTTATAATTGTTATTCTGAACTCTAACTCCGACATCTTACTTATATCCATGTTGATTAGGTCTCTGGTAGTCAGTAATACCTCTTGTTCTCCTTTTTGAGGTGAAATTTTCAGCTTGTCATTCTGTCCAGAGAAGAATAGATGAACAAGAGAACAAAATACTAAAATAGCAACAATGACCCCAGAGAAATATACACTAAACAAATCAGAAGACACCCAAAACTGAAAAAAGCAAATAAATAAAAGAGAATATAATCAGATAGGTGGAAAGAACAGATAGAATAAGGCAGGACAACCACATGCAGAAGAATGAGACTGGACCATTTCCTTACACCACACAGAAAAATAGACTCAAAATGGATGAAAGAACTAAATGTGAGACAGGAATCCATCCAAATCCTAGTGGAAAACACAGGCAGTAACCTTTATGACCTTGGCCACAGCAACTTCTTGCTAGACACATCTCCAAAAGCAAGGGAAACAAAGCCAAAAATGAACTATTGGGACTTCATCAAGATAAAACCTTTTGCACAGCAAAGAAAACAGTTGACAAAAACAAAAAACAACCAACAGAATGGGAGAAGATATTTACAAATGTCTTATCAGATAAAGGGCTAGTATCCAAAATCTTTAAAGAACTTATCAAACTCAACACCCAAAGCACAAATAATCCAATCAAGAAATGGGCAGAAGATGTGAACAGACACTTTTCCAAAGAAGACATAAGAATGGCTAACAGACAGATGAAAAAATGCTTCACGTGACTAGTCATCAGGGAAATACAAATCAAAACCACAATGAGATATCACTTTACACCAGTCAGAATGGCTAAAATCAACAAGTCAGGAAATGACAGATGTTGGCAAGGTTGTAGGAATGTAAGCTGGTGCACCCACTCTGGAAAACAGTATGAAGGTTTCTTGAAAAGTTGAAAATAGAATTACCCTATGACCCAGCAATTGCATTACTAGGGATTTACCCCAAAGATACAAATGTAGTGATCTGAAGAGGCACCAATGTTTATATATAGCAGCAATGTCCACAATAGCCAAACTATGGAAAGAGCCTAGATGTCCATCAATAGAGGAATGGATGAAGAGGATATATATATCTTTTGATATATATATATATATATACACACATTCATATACACATGTACATATATATATATACATACATATACACCAGAATACTACTTAGGCATCAGACAAAATGAAATCTTGCCATTTGTAACAATGTGGATGGAACTAGAGGGCAATATGCTGAATGAAATAAGTCAATGAGAGAAAGACAATAATCATATTATTTCACTGATATGTGGAATTTAAGAAACAAAACAGAGGATCATAGGGGAAGAGAAGAAAAATAAAACAAGACAAAATCATAGAGGGAGACAAAACATAAGACTCTTAATCATAGGAAACAAACTGAGGGTTGCTAGAAGGGAGAGCATGGGGGGATTGGGTAACTGGGTGATGGTCATTAAGGAAGGCACATGATGTAATGAGCACTGGGTATTATATAAGACTGATGAATCACTGACCTCTACCTCTGAAACTAATAATACATTATATGTTAATTAGTTGAATTTAATTTTAAAAATTTTAAAAAGTATATAGTCATGTACTAATATGGAAGATTGCTATTGTCCTCCTGCTATTGTACATAATTATTTATTATAACATCTGAGAGTTTCGGCAAGGAAACTCAGCAGGAAGACTGAAAAAGTTATTGAATTAGGGGTTTAATTAAATTCCTTTGTAATGAGGTCTACCAAAGAATTGTTTTCACATGCCATAATCCTATGAAGAGGTTAGGGAGGGGTGCAGATAATATCCATCATCCGATATTTTCTAGAGAGCTTGACTTGGTGACGGTAGTATTGAAGTTGGCTAGGAGCAGGGTATGCTACATTCTTTCTCTGGTTTAGTCAGAACATTTTGTGTAACTCGGGCATCTCCCTTCTTCTTCCTAAATCTCCACTTCCCCATTCCTAAAAAGAGGATTGGATTAGAACTTCACAGTTTGAATCCTCTGTTTCACAAATGAAAGCTGACTGAACAATAAGCAGTCATATTGCAGAGTCAGGGAGTCAATATACCACACTGGATTCCCATGGAGCCAAGACCTGGGCTGGGTGGCCCAGGAGACCTGAGAGAGAGAGAGAGTCCACACACAGAAGGTGGCCACCACTGTCAAGAAAAACCACGGACTCCAATGGCTAATACTGTGGCTTTGAGAATCGAATTCTGCCCCCTGGGTGGAAGCCCATTCAATATTTCCATCAAGCAGTAATTGCCCGGGTGGAGGCTGTACCATAGGTTGGTCCTAATCACTTTGGAATAAAATAGAAAATAGAATGAAAAAGGAAGCACAAGGGGAGGTAAAACTGCACCTCTATATTCACCTTCTCAACTACAATGATCTTGACAGTGCCTTCCTTTGCCAGGAAACTGCAGAAACAGTTTTTCTCCATAAAAATGTGTGTGGGTGAGGGAGGTGGGAAATTATCAGATGTTAGCCTTTTTAGATATTCTATTGATGATTTGTCTGGGACTTGTGTTTCTATGACAGTAAATCAGATAGAGGTAATAATGCCAATGCCAGCGTGTGAAGCCCTGCAGCCTGAAAGGACAGTGACAACATTTAAGAATTCCTCTCAAGAGCTGTGGTTATAGCCTCATAACATGCAGGAGAGGCAAATTATGGACCGCAGGAGGAAACCCGAGTTTCTGGAAACATTCCCTCAGAATAAACAGCCTCCAAGCAGCAGGAAATAGGACTCAGGGCAGTAGGAGGAGAGCAGGTTATTTCATCCATTCACCTGCAGTAGGACAGGACCATTCAAAACCATCCCATAAATATGACTTTAAAAAAATAAACTCCAGACTTCTATGTCTGACTAAAATGGAGTAACAGGGACCAAATCTGCCCTCCTGAATAAAACTACCAAGTACACTCTAATAAATGAGATGCATAAAACAATGTTTTCAAGACTCTGGCTATCAGGCAGTAAGACAATAATGAACATATTGAACCCTATTATTGTCCTAGGTTCTTCTACTGAGAGAAAAGAATACTTTCCCATCATCTCACAAATCTACAGACCCAGAGACAGCAAATAATTTTGAGAAGTGATACCGAGAACTCCCCTTAACGTCACACTGTTGTTTAAATAAATTTCCCAAATGGAAAATGTTCTCAATAGCATGACTTGGGTAGAGCTTCTGTCCTTATCTGTAGCACATTGCATTTTCCAAAGGATTCCACGCAAATATCTTCCATCCCACATGTTCTTCTTACAATGGGACCTCAACATTTCTTCAAGAGATAGATGACTAGATTAAGAAGATGCGGTCAACATATACAATGGAATATTACTCAGCCATCAGAAAGAACAATTACCCAACATTTGCAGCAACATGGACGGGACTGGAGGAGATTATGCTAAGTGAAATAAGTCAAGCAGAGAAAGACAATTATCATATGGTTTCACTCATTTATGGAACACAAGAAATAGCAGGAAGATCGGTAGGAGAAGGAAGGGAAGAATGAAGGGGGGGTAAACAGAAGGGGGAATGAACCATGAGAGACTATGGACTCTGGGAAACAAACTGAGGGCTTCAGAGGGGAGGTGGGTGGGGGACTGGGATAGGCCAGTGATGGGTATTAAGGAGGGCACATATTGCATGGTGCACTGGGTGTTATACGCATAATGAATCATGGAACATTACATCAAAAACTTAGGATATACTGTATGGTGACTAACATAACATAATAAAAAATTATTATAAAAAAAGAAGAATTAAAGGCACGATAAAAAAAAAAGAGATAATCTATTCTCTCCCTTTGAATCTGGATAGGCTTGTGAGTACAATGGAAATGATGCCGCATTACTAGGGATTTACCCCAAAGACACAAATGTAGTGATGTTCTGATGCTTAGCTATGAATGGTATTAGAGATTCTTCCTTGCTCACCCACTTAGAACATGTACCTGGGAGCATTGAGACAACAGGTAGGAAGCCCAGCCACCCTGAAGCTGTCATGTTGGAGAGATCATATGGTGAGATGACATAGTGATAGAGGAGTCCCACACATTCCAGTCCTCAGCTGCTTGCCTCTTCCCAGCTGGGGCACCATATAGAAGAGTGAGCAAGCCTTTTGTTTCTTTCACCTCCCAGATTTTGAGCTGCCCAGCTGATTCCAAGTGGGGCAGAGATGGGCAGTCTCCACTGAGCCCTGCCCACATTGCTGATTCATAAGAAAATAAATGCTATTTTAAGCTATTAAGTTCTGTGTTGGTTTGTTAGGAGCTGAAACATTATCCCACCCGCCTCTTGTTTGGCAAGGCAGGTGTGGACAAGTTCAATGATCTTTCGAGGATGAGGGTAATGATCAGGATGATGGGGTGGCCATTCTGGCACCTCCTCCACATTATTAAGTCTATGAGATTAGCCATGTTTTAAGGTCAGAGCATTTCATCATAACTGCTTTTGAAATCTGGTTCAAAGCAGTGATTCCACTCTGGCCTATCAGGCAAAAATTAAACAGAGGAGGAAGTAATCCTGGTGGGTAGTGTGGGAATAAAGGAATCATTTGATCTGCTCCTAGATGCAGTGGTACAGTTTCTAAAGATGTGTGCTATTTTAAAAATCAATAAATCATTTTAAATAAGGCAAAGGCTGAGAATATTAGGATTTCTGTATATACCTTGAGTATTGAGAGCCCATGCCTTTTCTTCTTGTGGAATAATATTACCTAGAATGAATTCATTTGCTGTCATAAGAGGTCATTTACAAAGCAACTCAAAACACTTTCAAGCTAAACCTAAAAGTATTAAAAAGATATGTTATCTGACATTTCATTAATTTAAAATTTCTGAAAACCAAAACTTCTTATATCTCCCAATTTAATTTTTCAAACTAGTAACTGGTACCAATTTTCACAGTTAATGTGAATAATCAGATGAATTTCTTAGAATTAGAAAGCACCCTAATAAGGAATTGTTATGTATTACCCCTATCAAATTTAGGGGCAAAATAAATTAATCTCTGTCTCACAGAGATTAATCACAGGGCTTTTGTTGCAAACCTCAACTTTTACATACACGTAGGATAATTTAGAATGGAAATAACATCGGTTAGCATTTAGTAGACTCTCAACTAAAATTTTGAAATTTACAGTCAGAAGAATTATGGGTTTCTTAACTTGGAGATGAGCAATGGATCATGAGAACTTTTTCACTTTCTGAAAAGCTGTTATGTGAAAAAGTAAGCCGAGAAGATCTGTGAGGCTATGAGTATACTGCCAGAAGGAGAATGCTACAAGCAACTCTACTTTGGATTAATAATAATAATACAGTAGCAATAATAATAAATTCTCTGATGATAACATCTATTCAACAAGCAATGCGTTCCCTGTTGCTAGTGTATTTAAGCAAAAACTAATCAATGGCATGTCAGAGTCAAGCAGAAACTAAATGAAACTGCATTCCCCAATAGAATTAAAGTGCTTTGAGGTCAAGGATCATGAGCAATCATTCTATCTTATCAAATGTCTTAACTACACTGCCTGGCACAGTGCCAAGCTCATATACCATTCTCAGTAAGTAACTTTGCACTGATGAATGAACACATGACACAGAGTAGTTGTGTTAAGTGACCCATCCTAAAGGGCAAATACCATTATTCTACCCCTCCCTTTGTAAAATCCTGAGGACAAGACTATTTGAGCGACTAATTCAACTTGTCCAACCACATGCAAACAGCTGATGCGACACACACAAGCTGACAAAGCAGAAGTTATTATTTGGATTCAAACTTGAGACATTTTTTGCATGTATTTTATAAAGCACTAATCTAGCTGTCCAAAACGCCTTTGTTCCAATAGAATAATAATCAAATTTTAGTTCAACAGCTGTGTGCAATGCATATTTAAAAAGAACATTTTTTGAATTGCTCCCATTTTCATTTTTCCATACTGCTCAGTTTTCCAGTGTTGATGACATTAAAACCAAAACTGAGAAGAGTAGAAGCAAAAACAAAACAAAAAAAAGAACAAAGTGAATACCCACTAATCTCCCAGGACATACTGATTAGGTATGAGGGCTTTTCTCTGTGTTAAAGGGTTGTCTTAATTCTGGACAGAAGGTTGGCAAAGTTTAACATAATGGTCCAGACAGTAAATATTTAGGCTTTGTAGACCAGTTTCTATTGAAATTTCCCCTTTTAGCACAAAAGCAACCAGAGACAATAGTTAAATGATTGAACATGGCTATTCCAATAAGATTTCTTTACAAAAATAGGTGGCAGACAGGATTTGGCCTGTGTGCCATAGTTTGATGACCCCTTTTCTAGACCATGTATTTTGCTTGTATGGTGCTTTATTTTCACATAGGTCCAAGCCATTTGAGCGTCAAATGGCAGTTTGAGACAGCAAGTGTTTTAAACCCAATTTTGGAAATCAAAGTGCTACGGTTCAGAAAACTAAAACTACTTGAACAGGGTCACAGAGAAAGTTGTTTATAGGGTCATAACTAGAACTTTGGTCCCTGAACATCTATCCTGCCAGCTGGTAACCACAATATCTTGTTTTCTTCATCTCTACTCATGGACAAGTATTTGGTCACTTACATAATGTGATAAAAGGACTGATATATTTCCCACACTGGTATGACCTTGTGCTCAGGTTTTCACCAATAGAAATTTATTTCTCTGAGTAAAAACACAATTTACTTTGAAAGAGAAAATTTCTTTTAGATGATGTATTATTCAGGGCATTGTCAGAGCAAGAGACAGAAACTCAACTGAAATCGTCTTAAGCAGAAATAAACAAGCTCGGTATTCATTGGCTAACATAACTGGGAAGGTTAGGGATATATTGGCATCAGACAGGGCTGGGTCCAGGGTGTAGTCTCTTCCTACTTGCTTGTTCTACTGTTCCGCATGTTGGTGTCACCTTCAGGAAGGTACACAACATGTAGTGTACCCCAATATTTCCAAGTTTAGATCCTTGAAGCTCTAAGATAATAGAAAGGAAGCCTGTCTTCCTCAACAGTGTCAAACAGAGGCTTAGGGTTATCTCTTCTTGGCCCAAGATGGATCACATGCCCATCCCTGGGAAATCAATCAATCTAATCAATCTAGGTGAAAGCCATGTGTTGATTGGCTCATGCATCATGACTCACTGGCCCCTGCACAGATGGGGTCAGCCCCATTCCAAGGAAATGGACTGAGGGTTTGGGCAGTGTACCTTCTGAAATGAAACTTGGGTTTTCTGTTGCCAGAGGAAAAGGGAATGGATTCTGGTAGCAAAAAGTACAGGTGTTCACTGCGAAGGGGCAAAACATAAAGTCAATATTAATCAGTACTATCTAGTGTAAAATAATTCCACAGAAATTCATCATTCAGTTGTTTTGCAGACCTTGAGACAGGTTAGTTTTGAGGAGAGAGTTGGCAAAACCAATCTAGCACTTAGGCGCAGGAAAAAATGCTGCTTAGATTCACATGCCTCAATGGCTCTCTGCATAAAAATCTGTGCCATGTTGGTTTTCAAGTTGAGCTTCTCTGGAATGCATTATGAATTGGCCTCCCCAAGTTTATCCACACCCTAATTCTCTCTTGCCGTTCTGTACTACAAAAGACAGAAAGCTAAAATTCTTGATTTCTTGCTGTCACTTGCACGTAGAGATGGCTCTGTTACACAAAGGTGAACAATAAGATTAGGAAATGTTCCTGGAAAGGGCTTTTCTTTCTGCATATAAATACAAAGACTTGCTAGAAATAGGTGTCTTATTCCTTCTTCCTGCCTGGAAGATGGAAATGAGGCCCAGGGATGCAGCAGCTATCTTGTAACCATGAGGCAACATGCATGAGGACAAAGGATCAAAGAACTATTACAGAAGCCTTGGATTGCCTACCTCCTGACTTCATGTAGGGTGAGATCATTAAATTCCTATTGTTAAAGCCATCGAAGTCAGGTTTTCTGTTTTCTTCCATCTGAATGTACTCCTGTCTGATGCTTCCCAAATGAATCTAATGTTGCTTAGGGATGCTAAGAAACTGGGACAGAAGACATCCAAGAAGTATTCCAACATGCTAGACATTAATAGATCACTCATAAGCTTGAACATTTTGGCTTACTCTGTTGGAAGGCTGTTACTATCAAGTTTTTAATATTTTCCTCCCAAATGTTTAGAGAGACCCCTGGGAACTCTCACAGCCATATGGACCAAGACCCAAGACCTGAAAGAAAATAAACCAATTTTCTGTTTATATTTACATCGGGACATGGTATATACTTAGTTAGCCATTTTCCTTTGCAAGTGATGCTGTAAAACTGCAAAACTCTTTCTAAATACGTTGACTTTTTCTCCCACAATTTACCCAAATGATACTTGGGAAATGGTAGGAGGCATAGGAGATAAACATTTTAATCTTCATTAAGTTTCTCAAAATATGAAAGGATTTAAGTCCAGAAAGACAAAAAGATACAAAAGTTTCAAGACAACATAGGCAAGGATTTGCATACAGAAAACTTTCTACAATTTCTCCAGTAGGTTTAGAGGACAGCAGAAAAGATTTCTTTAAATTGAAAGTGAAGAAAACAAGATATAGCCATTAAAGAAGTTTTTACTAAAATTATAACCTACCCTTCACCAAGAGGCAAGAAAAACATCACAATGTGCTGTTTCTTCCTGAGGAGACCATTTCAACTCTTTTTTGACGATATAAATCGCCTTCCTCTTTAACCCAAATCAACACTTCTCTACAAACTATTCTCCAATAGAGATCTTGGTTAAAATTGAATATGGAAGCCAAAATCCTCAACAAGATCCTTGCTAATAGAATCCAACAGTACATTAAAAGGATTATCC
>NC_048220.1:103545670-103570283 GCF_002007445.2 Ailuropoda melanoleuca | reverse complement strand
CCAAATCATGGAAGGAGCCGAGATGCCCTTCAACAGATGATTGGATTAAGAAGCTGTGGTCCATATATACATTGACATATTACTCAGCTGTCAGAAAGAACGAACTCTCAACATTTGCTGCAACATGGACGGCACTGGAGGAGATAATGCTAAGTGAAATAAGTCAAGCAGACAAAGACAATTATCATANTCATATGATTTCTCTCATCTATGGAACATAAGAACTAGGATGATCGGTAGGGGAAGAAAGGGATAAAGAAAAGGGGGGTAATCAGAAGGGGGAATGAAACATGAGAGACTGTGGACTATGAGAAACAAACTGAAGACTTCAGAGGGGAGGGGGTGGGGGAATGGGATAGACTGGTGATGGGTAGTAAGGAGGGCACGTATTGCATGGAGCACTGGGTGTTATACGCAAAATGAAGCATCAAACTTTACATCGGAATCCGGGGATGTACTGTATGGTGATTAACATAATATAATAAAAAAATCATTAAAAAATTATTCAAAATATAACTATTTAAAATAAAAGACGAACAACAACAAAAACCTTTGTGTGATCTTACTATTTCACTGTGTCACACAACTGTAAAACTTTCTCTCTTATATGATGTGGGGTTTTCAGCTGGTGTTTCCTTTTTTGTCCCCAGTATTGTTAAGTTACATTTCACATATCTGTCTCAATTCCCTTCCAATACAAAGGAAAAAGCTGAATTCTCTGCAGGACCTTAGGTACAGTAATTTTCTCCCTAACCTCAATTTTCTCCTCTGTTAACAAAGGAACTTGAATTGTCATTAAGTGGATTTCAAATGATTTTTTAGTTAAGAAAGCTTTATTAAAAAAAAAATTTCCAGGAAGTCCAATATTCAAAAGAAACAATGCATAGTCAGCCTGATTGGACATGGTGTGCCTTCCGAACTATATGAAGGACCCCTAGGGATCTCCAGCAACCTCTAAGATTCTGTCAAGCACTGTTTGAAAAGCACTGATGATGACATCTTGGTTCCCTTCCAGCTCAGTTTTGCTCCCATGATTCCATTCTATTGTTCTGGCATTCTTACTCTTCTTAATTTGATGAGATGCATAGTGCTCAACCTAATTATACATCTCTCAGTTTCTGTTCATCTCCCCATTTATTCGGGAAACATTTTCAGAGCAGGGATAATATCTTATTTTTTTATCTTCCACATTTATTCAACAAATTTTTGACCCCTATATCTGTCCCTAGCATCATATGAGGAATGAATAAGCTAGGAATGGGTGAGGTATATTGCTGAAAGCCCGCCATTTTGTGCTCATCTCATCTCACAGTCCCAAAGATCCAAGGCACTCATCAAATTGCTTCACAAGATTTTGTTCACCTATAAACATGCATTTTCCTCTAGTGGATTCCTGGAAATCTGTCCATAAATTTGAACAGTGTTCACCACAGAAAAATGGCTAAGCATATATAGGCAGCCCTCCATGAATGAGAATTCAGATAAAAGACATCATTTGGTCCTCACAGCAATGCTGGAGGGCAGACCAGGCAACTACCATTGTTCCACTGGCCAGAAAAGGAAGTCCTAGAGAGATTTATAGTGATTCCTATAAGATGGTAGAATTGAACCTTGAAGTTGATTTCCTGGTACCAAGACCTCTCGCTCATCTCTTTCTATTAAACCACACTGACATGTAAGGGGAAAATAAGTGTCTATCCCCTTATTCCTTCAGTCTAAACGGTTAAAGGGCAGGTTGTTTGAGACAAAATCCTAATTAGAGAATATATGAAGATAATTTTATTAATGTTTGCATATTTTTGGGGAAGCAGTACATTAGTGGACAGTGTGTATAGTGGTTAAAGATATAGGCTGGGGGGCGCCTGGGTGGCACAGCGGTTAAGCGTCTGCCTTCAGCTCAGGGCATGATCCCGGCGTTATGGGATCGAGCCCCACATCAGGCTCTTCCGCTATGAGCCTGCTTCTTCCTTTCCCACTCCCCCTGCTTGTGTTCCCTCTCTCACTGGCTGTCTCTATCTCTGTCGAATAAATAAAATCTTAAAAAAAAAAAAAGATATAGGCTGGGAAGCTGGACTGCCTGGGGTCCACTTGTGGTTCTCGCATTGGCCAGCTGCATGACCTTAGCAAGTGGATTGGCCTCTCCCTGCCTTAGTCTCCACACCAGTAATTTGAGGATAATAATAGTACATATATCAGGATTACTGTAAGAATCATGAGTTCAAATATCTGAAGCGTTTAGATGAGTGTTTACCCTATAGTAAATACTAAATAAATCTTATTATATTATCTTAATATTATCCCACTATTCAATGACTACAGAAGCATACAGAGCAAAACAAGAAAGCCTTCTTCCCCCACATGTTCACTACACATGTGGTAACCTCAGCCAACTCTATTATGTATGTCCTTTCCATAGATTTTCATACATATAGAAGCACATATACACTTATCTTTTATTTGCAAAAACAGCATTGTATCATACATATTTTTAGTAATGTGCTTTTTTCCTATACAACAATATGTTTAGAGATATATCCACATTAGTATGTAGTGTTTTGATTTTATTCTCTTAAATGGTTGCTTGTTAGTCCATAGCATGAATGAAACATGATTTATTCAACCCATTACCTACTGATGAAATTTTAGATTGTTTCCTCTTATATGACAAACAATGTGGTAATAAACTTACTTGGACATTCAGTACACAAGATAGAGTCTGGTATGAGCTGAATTGTGTCTCCTCCCTCCAAATTCCTGTGGTGAAGTCCTAAGCCCCAGTACCTCAGAATGTGACTGTATTTGGAGATAGGGTATTTTAATTAGGCCTTTCTGGTTAGAGACCACAGAGGTAATTTTTATAGAGGTAGTTCAGTTAAAATGAGGTCATTAGGGTGGGCCCTAATCCATTATGAAAGGCATCCTTATAAGAAGAGAAAACTGAGATGCAAACACACAAGGAAGAAAGACCATGTGAAGACACAGAGAGAAAGGCTTCAGAAGAAACCGATCCTGCCAATCCCTTGGCCTGGGACTTCTAGCCTCCAGAACTGTGAGAAAATAAATTCCTGTTGTTCAAGCTCCCCAGACTATGTGCATTGGTACAGCAGCCCTAGAAAACTTAATATCAATTGCTAGAAATGACGTTCTGGGGGCAAATTCTGCCACATTGCTTTTCTGATCATTTCACCAATTCTCACTCCCTCCAACAGT
Source organism: Ailuropoda melanoleuca (assembly GCF_002007445.2). Taxonomy (NCBI): domain Eukaryota; kingdom Metazoa; phylum Chordata; class Mammalia; order Carnivora; family Ursidae; genus Ailuropoda; species Ailuropoda melanoleuca. Next base: position 103,567,073 of record NC_048220.1, on the reverse strand, counting down.
ATAAAAGACTACTCATTTCCCTGTATGTACACTCACCAACACTTTAAGGTATTATAAAATGTTATTTGTAATACTTTCAAACACTTTCAGACTCCCTTTTAGCGCTCAGGATACAGTATGTTGAAAATAAATACTAAAAGGTCAATGACAAAGTATATATATGCGTTTGTGTGTGTGTATATATATTATATATATATATAATATATAATATGTAATAATATATAATATATTGTAGTATATATAGTATATATACAATATATAGTAATATATATTTTGATATATAATGTATTTTATTATATAATATAATATATAATATACAATACATAAAATATAATAATATATTATTATATAACATAATATAATATAGATAATTATATTATCTATAATATATTGTATGTATATGCATACAATTTTATTTTATTATTTTAGTGGAGAATCTATTGTTAACCCCACCTCCACCTATGCATTTTCCAAACAATTGTCAAGAAACTCACTGCAACTCTTGCACGTCCATTGTAACATTATTCACAATAGCCACGGTATGGAAGCAACATAAATATATGTCAATGGATGAATGGATAGAGGAAAAAATACACACACACACACACACACACACACAATGGAGTATTATTCAGCCTTAGAAAAGAAGGAAATACTGCTGTTTGCAACATGTAGATGAACCTGAAGAACACCATGCTGAGTGAAACAAGCCAGACACAGGAAGACAAGTCCTGCATGATCTCACTTATATAATGAATCTAATATAGTCAAAATCACAGACAGAGAGAGTAGAATGGTGGTTGCCAGGTCGTGGGAGGTAGGGTAAATGGGGAGATGCTGTCCAAAGGACAGAAAGTTGCAGTTCTCCAAGATGAATAAGTTCAGGAGATCTAACGTACATCATGGTGACTATAGTTAACAAGACTATGTTGTATAATTGAAATTTGATAACAGAGTAAATCTTAACTGTTCTCACCACAAAAGAAAGAAAGAGACAGAGACAGAGAGAGAAAGGGAGAAAGGAAGGAAGAAAGAAAGAAGAAAGTTTCTATTAGAGTTGGTGAATTAGATGTGTTCCTGAGGTTTCATCCTAATCCTTCATCTTATTCTTACTTTCACCTGAATTCCTATAAATCTCCTAACTGTTCTCACCACCTCTGGTCTCTCTCCATTCCAACTCATTTAGCACATCAACAACAGTGACTTTAATACTTTTGTTAGCATAAAAGTAAATGTCAGATAGTTAAGATTAAATGATCACTAATTCAAATTAGTGGGCTCTGATATAGTCACATCTTCCTAAAACATAACTTCAGGCTGTCCTAACACTCATCATTTGTTTCTTAAGTGAGAGCTTCCAAATGCTATGCCTGGGTCTTCATCCCTCCGCCTTGGGGTGGAACTGTTGCCTTGGGCCAATTAACTTCATCTAATTACCCCAGTATGTATAAAAATATGTTATTATTTTATGTGTTACAACATGAAAGAGGTTAAAAAGCACTGGTTTGAGTCTCTCCCACTTGGTATTTTATAAAGCAGCTAAATGTAAAATCTTACATTTGTTTTATATGTCCAGTGTATTTTTTAGGAAATTAGTAAGTAGAGAGATAAATGGTTTGAAAAGATCTGATAAGGATATGTGTGTGCTTCTTTTCAATTATCATAACATAAAGTTCAAAGGAAATGTGTCCATTCTTCCACTGGCCAGCCAGTCTTCTTCTTAATCACCAGCACTAGGAATTCCTACTCTCAATGATAGAATTCCCATGTTTGTTCAAGGTTTGGCCATCCCACGGGTACAAATGAGGTGATACTCATCTTGATAAACTGATTTCCATTTTTTTTAGAGTAGTTTATACCTGGTCCAAGACACCAGATATGGGACAGACCACATTTCATATCCCATTACCTCCATATTTCTCTCTCCTTGGTCTGCAGACAGACATGTACACAAACTTGAGCCTAGCCTAGAAGTTATGGCAAAACATGGAGTTTTGATATTGCTGCATAAGACTGAAAGGGATGCCTGCATGATGTAAAATGGGGGAGAATAAAAGGCCTGTATGACCAGATACATCTCTCAGGTAAATGAACAGTAATGTTTAAAATTGTCATCGGTCGGAAGGACTAACAATGGTATATTTGGGTAGATTTTTAACCAGGTTAAGTTGCCATTGATTAGAATATGGGTTAGTGTACTGATGTCAAATAAGAGAATAGTCTCAGGGAGGAGGCAAGATGGCAGAAGAGTAGGGGACCTTGTTTTATCTGGACCCTTAAATTCAGCTGGATAACTATCAAACCATTCTGGACACCCATGAATTCAGCCAGAGATGTAAGAAAATATATCTGGAACTCTACGAGTAGAAAAGCAACTGCTTTTTGCAAGGTAGGAGGTGCAGAGACATGAATCTGTGGGGAGATACTGGAAGATAAACAGAGGGGGGACGGAGTCTCCATAAGCCTTCTACAGGAAAGTGATATAGCCCCAGAGGGCAAAATTGGAACCCTTAGAAATCTGCTCCAGTGAGAGCCACCCCTGTCTGAAAGGGGCTCAGGGGATAAAAAGGGCAGAATTCTAGGTGGGTCAGTGTGGTCTCAAGATCCCAGGAGTCACAGAAGGAACGGAGGTGCCTGAGCAGAGAGTGCCCAAGCAGTGGAGCAGGAAAACTGGAGGGGACTCTCACCTTGGGTTGCCATAAACCATTAGCCAGGATGGTTGGGTAAATGCTCTTTCCCTGAGCACCCTGAAAAGGACCAGATCACGCTGACCATCTGCCATCCCCTGGGAGGGGTGGAACAGGTGCGCCCACGACCAGGCAACAACTCTCAGGGTGGCTGACACTCAGCCAGCCCCTTGGAGAGGCAAAGCAGGTATGTGCATGAGCCCATGACCTATCTCAACCCCAGGACACACAAATGGCAGTGATGCAGGTCCCCCAGACCCTCCCCAGGAAGATTGCTATGGGCGTGCACCATAGGAGTCTGTGGAGTTTGGCACGCACAAAGGTGAAAAATTGTTTGTACCAGAGGGTTTGCTGAAAAGGGGGGAACTTTTGGCTCTGGGGCTAGAGATCAGCATGGCCATTTTTATTCTGATCCTCTAAAGAGGCGAGGAAAGCCTTCAGGGAACAAAAGCCACACAGAGGAGCAGGGCCCCTTGGCAAGGGGCAGTGCAACTCAGCCCAGGCAAAGACACCTGAGAAACAAAACACCCCCCTCCCAGAAGACAAACCTGAAGAATAGGTGCAAATTAGGTTATGAATCCCATAAAACTAAAACTCCAGCACCAGGGGAAAATAGTATATAGAGCTCCAGGTTTTTTCTCATAATCGGTTTATCTTTCAGTCTAAAATTTTCCTTTTCTTTTTTTTCTTTTTTCCTATTTCAACTAGTTTATTTTACCAACTCTATGTTTTTAAGTTGCTTTTTACCTTTTATTTTTTACATCTACATTTTATAGATATACGCTACATTTTTGGCCTTTTTTCACTCCATGAAATTTTATTTGTATGTGTGTATGTATGTGTGTGTAACATATATTATATATATTATAATTATATATAATTATATATATTATAGAAGCATCACCCCAATCTCTCAGCTTCTTATATATAATATATATAATTTATATATAATATATATGAGTTTTGCTTTCTTTGCAATTTTGGGATGTAGTGTCATCTAACACAGAGACCAAAATTCAATCAGAAACAAGTGAATCACCCTGCTTTGTCCACCCTGTGAGATTATGGTCTCTCTTCACCACCCCCCCCTATTTCTTTTCTCCTTCCTTTTTTGTTCTGTTTTGCTTTGTTTTTGTTTTCTTTTCTGTTTTGGTTTCCAACCACTTTGGATTTGTCTAGTGTGCATTTTGCTTGGGTCGTGGTTGATATTTTGGACTCTGCTCACTTGCTCACCCAATCTTCTCTAGGCAAAATGACTAGAAGGAGGTATTCACAACAAAAGAAAGAACCAGAGGTGATGTTCTCTGCCACAGATCTAATCAATATGGATATAAGTAAGATGTCAGAGATGGAATTCAGGATACCAATCATAAAGTTAATAGCTGGGCTTGAAAAAAAGCATAAAAAGCAGTAAAGAATCTCCAAGTGCAGAAATGAGATCTAATCAGGCCAAACTTAAAAATACTATAACTGAGATACAGTCTAAATCGGATGCTCTAACAGCTGAGTGAATGAGGCAGAAGAGAGAGTAAATGATGTAAAAGACGGGCTGATGGAAAGGAAGGAAGTTGAGGAAAAGAGAGAAAATCAACTAATAGCCCATGAAGAAAGGCTTCGAGACATTAATGATGCTCTGAAATGAACCAATGTCAGATTATTGGTGTTCCTGAGGGGAAAAAGGGGGCTAGAAGGTATATTTGAGCTGAGAACTTCCCTATATGGGGATGGAAACAAGCATTCATGTCCAAGAGGCAGAGAGCATCCTTCCCAAAATCAATAAAAATAAATCAACACTCCAACATATAATAGTGAAGTTTGCAAATTTTAGAGAAAAAGAGAGAATCCTGAGAGCAGTTCGAGACAGAAGGTTCCTTAACTACAGAGGGAGGAATATCAGATTAACATCAGGCCTATCCACAGAAACCTGGCAGACCAGAAAGGGCCAGCATGATATATTCAGGGTACTAAATGAGAAGAACAGGCAGCCACAAATATTTTATTCAGCAAGGCTGTCATTCAAAATAGAAGGAGAGATAAAGAGCTTCCAGAGAGAACAGAAACTGAAAAAATACGTGACTACTAAGCCACCCCTGTAAGAAATATTAATACACACAAGCTAACCTTACACTTAAAGGACCTGGAGAAAGAACAGCAAATAAAGCCTAAACCAAGCAGGAGAAGAGAAAGAATAAGAATTAGAGCAGAAATCAATGAAACAGAAACCAGAAGAACAGTAGAACAGAACAATGAAACTAGGAACTGGTTCTTTGAAAGCATTAATAAGATTGATAAACCCCTGGCCAGACTTATCCAAAAGAAAACAGAAGGGACCCAAATTAATAAAATCATGAATGAAAGGGGAGAAATCACAACCAACACAACAAAATACAGAGAATTTTAAGAACATATTATGAGCAATCTGGAAGAACAAACTAGGTAATCTGGAAGAAATGGATGTATTCCTGGAAACTTATAAACTACCAAAACCGGAACAAGAAGAAATAAAAAATCTGAACAGACCAATAACCAGCAAGGAAATTGAAGCAGTAATCAAAAACCTCCCAAAAAACAAGAGTCCAGGACCAGATGGCTTCCCAGTGGAATTCTACCAAACATTTAAAGAAGAAATAATACCTATTCTACTGAAGCTGTTTCAAAAAATAGAAATGGAAGGAAAACTTCCAACCTCATTCTATGAGGCCAGCATGACCTTGATCCCAAAACCAGACAAAGACCCCATTAAAAAGGAGAACTACAGACCAATATCCCCGATGAACATGGATGTCAAAATACTCACCAAGATACTAGCCAATAGGATCCAACAGTACATTAAAAAGGATTATTCACCAAAACCAAATGGGATTTACTCCTGGGATGCAAGGGCTGTTCCACATTCACAAATCAATCAATGGGATAAATCACATTAATAAAATAAAAGACAAGAACCACATGATCCTCTCAATTGACACAGAAAAAGCATTTGACAAAATACAACATCCTTTCTTGATTAAAACTCTTCAAATTATAGGGATAGAGGGGACATATCTCAATATCATAAAAGCCATCTATGAAAAGCCCACAGCAAATATCATTCTCAATGGGGAAAACCTGAGAGCTTCTCCCTTAAGGTCAGGAACATGACAGGGATGCCCACTGTCACCACTGTTGTTCAACATAGTATAGAAGTCCTAGCCTCAGCAATCAGACAACAACAACAAAAAATAAATAAAAGGCATTCAAATTGGCAGAGAAGAACTCAAACATGCACTCTTTGCAGATGACATGATACTTTATGTGGAAAACCAAAAAGACTCCATCCCCAAATTGTTAGAACTCATACAGCAATTCAGCAACATGGCAGGATTCAAAATCAATGTACAGAAATTAGTTGCAAATCTATACACTAACAATGTGACTGAAGAAAGAGAAATTAAGGATTTACAATTGTAAATTTGCAATTTACAATTGCACCAAAACCCATAAGATGCCTAAGAATAAACCTAACCAAAGAGGTAAAGGATCTGTATTCTAAAAACTACAGAATACTTATGAAAGAAATTGAGGAAGACAAAAAGAGATGGAAAAACATTCCATGCTCATGGACTGGAAGAATAAACTTTGGTAAAATGTCTATGCTACCTAGAGTAATCTACACATTCAATGCAATCCTGATCAAAATACCATTGATGTTTTTTTAGAGAGCTGGAACAAACAATCTTAAAATTTGTATGGAACCAGAAAAGACCCTGGATAGCCAGGGGAATGTTGAAAAAGAAAACCATAGCTGGTGGCATCACAGTGCCTGACTTTGAGCTATATTACAAAGCTGTGATCATCAAGACAGTATGGTACTGGCACAAAAGCAGACACATAGATCAATGGAGCAGAACAGAGAACCCAGGGGCGCCTGGGTGGCACAGCGGTTAAGCTTCTGCCTTCGGCTCAGGGCGTGATCCTGGCATTATGGGATCGAGCCCCACATCAGGCTCCTCTGCTGTGAGCCTGCCTCTTCCTCTCCCACTCCCCCTGCTTGTGTTCTGTTTCTCGCTGGCTGTCTCTATCTCTGTCGAATAAATAAATAAAATCTTTAAAAAAAAAAAAAAAAGAACAGAGAACCCAGACATGGACCCTCAACTCTATTGTCAATTAATCTTTGACAAAACAGGAAAGAATATCCAATGGAAAAAGGACAGTCTCTTCAATAAATTGTGCTGGGAAAATTGGACAGCTACATGCAGAAGAATGAAACTAGACCATTCTCTTACACCATACACAAAGATAAACTCAAGATGGATGACAGGCCTAAATGTGAGACAGGAATCCACCTAAATCCTGGAGAAGAAAACAGGCAGTAACCTCTTCAACCTCAGCTGCAGCAACCTCTAGCAAGACACGTCTCTAAAGGCAAGGGAAACAAAAGCAAAAATGAACTATTGGGACTTCATCAAGATAAAAACTTCTGCACAACAAAGGAAACAGTCAACAAAACAAAAAGGCAACCCATGGATTGGGAAAAGATATTTGCAAATGACATAACAGATAAAGGGCTGGTATCCAAGATCTATAAAGAACTTCTCAAACTCAACACCCAAAAAACAAATAATCAAGTCAAAAATGGATGACATGAACAGACACTTCTCCAAAGAAGACATATGAATGGCTAACAGACACAAGAAAAAATGCTCCACATGACTAGTCATCAGGGAAATATAAATCAAAACCACAATGAGATGCCACCTTACACCAGTTGGAATGACTAAAATTAATAAGACAGGAAACAACAAATATTGGCAAGGATGTAGAGAATGGGGAACCCTCTTATACTATTTAACCCTCAAGAGGTTAAAAATAGATCTACCCTATGACCTAGCAATTGGGTTGTACCCCAAAGATAGAGATGTAGTGAAAGGAAGGGGCACCTACATCCCGATGTTCATAGCAACAATGTCCACAATAGCCAAACTGTGGAAGGATTTGAGATGTCCTTCAACAGATGAATGGATAAAGAAGATGTGGTTCATATATACAATGGAGTATTACTTAGCCATCAGAAAGAATAAATTCCTACCATTTGCATCGACGTGGATGGAACTTGAAGACAGTATGCTAAGTGAAATCAGTCCATCAGAGGAAGACAATTATCATATGGTTTCACTCATATGTGGAATATAAGAAATAGTGCAGAGGATCATAGGGGAAGGAAGGGAAAACTGAATGGGAAGAAATCAGAGAGGGAGACAAACCATGAGAGATTCTTGACTTTGGGAAACAAACTAAGGGTTGTGGAAGAGGAGGTGGGTGGGGATGGGGAAACTTGGTGATAGGCATTAAGGAGGGCACATGATGTGATGAGCACTGGGTGTGTGAATCATTGAACACTGCATCAGAAACTAATGATGTACTATATGTTGGCTAACTGAATTTAAATTCAAAAAATAAATTTAAAAAAATTCTTTCAAAGAAGGAAGAAAAAAGAGAGAATAGTCTCTAGTATCCTGCCACATAGCCTTGTCCTCAATCAAGCCCCAGTAAATATTTTTATGTCTGAGTTGGATAACATTAATTGCATTTGAATTGAATTTGTGTCTTCTACAAAGCTGGGAGGAACAATAAATATTTTGTATGATCATTTCATCATCCTGTAAGTTCTCAATGTGTTACAGTAATGGAAAGAATTTTAAAACTCAAAATTTTTTAGGGATAAATATAGATTTCTAGGGAATTGGCTAAATGATTACATAGGCGTCTTTCAAACTCTGAAATACTATTTTTTGAGTCCAAAAGCAGATGGGCCTCCTTATACACAATGGAACTAGGTTCCAGAAGATGCCATTCACAGGCACTGCAGTGGGATTGCAATTCTCCCTACCCCTACCTGTGTAGTAGAGCAGCCCTTCAGTGTGACAAGTTCATGCAAATCTGTCTCCACTGTTATCATCTGGTAGATGTCACCATCATCTCTCTCCTAGAACACTGCAACAGCTCATGAAAGATATCCTGTCTTCAATTCTTATCCTCTAAAGTTTATCCTCCACACATATACCAGGATAACCTTCTACAATGTATAAATGTTTATGTCATGTTTGTTCCTAAATGCCCCCCAATGGTTTTTCAATATAATATGTTTTCCTTTTTAAGTCCTGATAATGGCCTTGAAGATCATCACCTCTATGCCCACCTCAATCATGCCACTCATTACCCCATGTACTCTGTTCCCACCACATTCGGCTTTCTTTCTTTTCCAAAAAAATATGCTCCACTGGGTTCTAACTCATGGTCTTTGACTCTGCCAGTCTCTCTGTCTAGAACACCATTCTCTCAAATCTTTACAAAATGAGTTCAAACATCATTTTTTCTTCTTTCTGTATTATTTATAGCAATTATACTGCTTTTATATTTAATCAGTTTATTTTACTATGTCTTTATTTTCTCTTTTTTGTTAAAATTTAAACTCTATGAGAGCTAGGGATTCATAATGCTCTACTGGATCCCCAATGTCTAGAGAAAATTATGTCTGGTTCAGAGTGGGAATTCAATGTATACTTATAGGAAGGAAGAGAAGGAAGAAGGGAGGGAGGGAGAGATTGAGGAAAGAAGGAAGGAAGGAAGGAAGGAAGGAAGGAAGGAAAAGTAGAAATTACCTGTTAAAAATATCTTTAGAACTAGCTACATGCCTGATTATATAAGAACAATAACTCTATGATATCAAATTTATAATCATAAAGGTACATCCACCTTTAAAAACAGAGGAGAGGGGCGCCTGGGTGGCACAGCGGTTAAGCGTCTGCCTTCGGCTCAGGGCGTGATCCCGGCATTATGGGAATCGAGCCCCACATCAGGCTCCTCTTCTATGGGCCTGCTTCTTCCTCTCCCACTCCCCCTGCTTGTGTTCCCTCTCTCGCTGGCTGTCTCTATCTCTGTCGAATAAATAAATAAAATCTTTAAAAAATAAAAAAATAAAAACAGAGGAGAATAGAGAATTGAGCTACTTATCTTTTATAGAACAGAACATTAGTTGTCTTTTAACAAGGTATTTTCCAGATTAATTTGTCATTCAGAGCTAAAATCCAATTAATCAAGTTCCTAGTATTGAGACTTGAATTTTCACTGTAAGAATAAAATTAAAAATCATTATAAAAAGTTATGTAAAATCAAACTATAGAGGGCTACCTCTTTGCCTTCCAATAAATAAATAAACAAACAAATATATAATGAACACATTCCCTACCTATCAGGGGAATCTGATGTGTCAAACATCAGCAAATTTCAGGTAAGGGTATTACCAGTTTCTCTTTATTGAATGGTGCCTGATTTAGTCTTGAAGTGAAAACCTCTTTCAAAAGAAAAGCCAGGGATTAGGAGCAGTAAAAGAAAAAAAAAAGGGAGACAGATTTGACATTTTCATAAAGAAAATGTGGGAAGTACTTGTTCTCCCATTAAAAATGGCATTTTAGCAGCTTGCTGCTCTGAGGAAGAATGTTCTGTACCTTGTCTGTGTCTTCTCAGGTTGAGGGGAAAGCAGTTGTTTTTAGCTTCAGGTATAAATAATTGTATGACATCGTCTGTAATCTGTATGGCTACCATGCTCCTATTCAGGAAATAGTCCTTATTTTAATGAGCCATAGTGACTATGCTAAGGAGGAAAAAAGAAAGCTTTGATTGTTCAGAATATTCTAACTTTGGGTGTTTCTATAAAAGGTTTTGCCATCAATTATCCAAAACCTTTGTCCACTTGAATTCCTCAGTCGGCTAGCATTTCTTTTCCCTGAATGAGAAATATCTGTGGTTACTTTCATTTCTGCCCATGCCACATACATTTTGAAATGCAGGACTATGCAAGGGGTGGAAACTTATGCTTATCTTTCTTGTCCTAGTCAGCACCCCAGACTGTGTTCATTTAAAATAAGTGGGTACTATGTACTGACTAGGACAAGATGAGAAACTTGACCCCAATGAGGACCATTAACCTCTGCTGACTCCCCTTACCTATCCAACCTTCTATCATTCTTTACCCAACACACTCTCTGCCCCAAACCATCACATTTGTCTCTTCTCTATTTCCTACACATGTCAAAAGACAGTAAGGAGTTTTGTTTCATAATTTTTTTGGCATAATACAGACCTAGGTTATTCTAGCCCCACAATTCACTAACTGTAGGATCTTAAACAAGTTACAAAATCATTTTTGGTTCTTCACAGGTAAAACAAGAACAGTATCAGTTCTTCCTTAGAGGTCATTATGAAGATATATTCTGTATCACAGTCCAGTGATACACACAAAAAATAATAATACATTTTTAGTTCTTAATGCATTTTAGTACTATGAAGATAAATTTGTTCTATACATCATGTCTTCATCCATGGCCTGAAGTGATAACCCTCTCCCTTGACTTCCATTCACCATGCAATTCAAATTTGATTTATCTTTCAAGACCCTCATTGGCATTTCCTTCCCATAAAGACTTCTACCAATTATTTTAATATATACTCATTAGTGCCATTTTCAAACTATAGTGGAACTCATACTACATAACATATTTTATCACATATTATTACATATTTTCCATTTGTTGTGTCTATGCAAGTTCTCAAACTTCCTAACAGCATACAAATTCCATGATGATGTGGAGGTGATACATTGTTGTGGGCCATAATAGATGTTGAGTAGACGCCAATAGATTGAAGTCACCCACATGTGTGAGGAAAGTCAACTTCTAATTATAGGTAAGTAGCCACGGGAGCACCCTGTGCAGGAGCAGCTGAATGGATAAGATCAACTTATTCCTTCAGATCTTTTTCATGCACATGGATGCCAGTCTGCATGAAATATAAATGAATTCTCAGCAAGAGTGAGCTCGTCTAGGAGGCTGACATTTTCTTCTGTGTTTGATGAGAGTGAGAGTTCCAGGAACTCAGGGTGAATAAATGGCACTGCCATACACCTTCACAGGAGGTTCTGGCTGTGAGCTAGGATCTCACCTGGCTTTGAACTCAGCATGAACCCAATTCTCAGATCCATTGTAGAAATTGAGACTTTAAAATTAACCATTTATTCTTTGACCTTGACTTTACTAAGTCACAGAATAGACTTAAGTGAAATGGAAATCTTGACCATATAACCATCTAAGTCATGAGGATTAGTTAGAAAATGTGACTTCTATTGCTACCTATATCAAGAGGCTTGCTGTATCTGTGCCAAATTCACTTACAGTAGGTGCTCAATAAATGTTTAATGAAATAGATTCTCCTCCTCTGTATCTGTGGTTTTGGATAAGACATTCTAGCTTTAGTTTTCTTATCTATAATATGAAAAGTTGACTCATAACCGAGAGGTTTCAAACTAAGTGTCTAGCATTTCATAGAGGTGTCCTAAGGTCCATTCTGGGAATTGGAGACTGGTCAGGAGATATTAAGTAACCAGAACTCTGAACTTGCCATTCTCAATTCAGTCAGAACATCAGCTTTCTTTTTTATTATTGCTGTTGCTGTTTCATAGTTTTGTTCTCTGCTTAAGGTTTCATTTGAATAAAGGAATCAACTTCTTAAAATAAACAAAAACTTTCAAATCACTGACCTAGACAATCTTTAAGGTCCTTCCAACTGTGTTATGTGATCTATGATCTTCATTATGGATAAACAAAAGGAAATGAGGGGAAAAACACTTCAAGAGGGATTTGGGTTATATTCAGGAAAGAGTTTAACTGTAAAGTATTAAGCTTTTGAAGGAATCAGAAATTAGGCAATTCCTCTCCCTAAATAATTTAAAATTTGGCCAAAAGCTATCATTGTAAATAGACATTCTGGAGGAGCAAGACCAATTTCACTTAACCAACAAACGTTAATAGCACACCAAGTATAACCCTGTATTGGACACTTTAGAGGAAATAATGCAACTCAGATATGGTTTCTGTCCTCAGGATGTTCACAATCCAATACGGGACCTGAGGCATCTAAAATAATTAACTGGAATAAAATTAGGAAATTATAAATGTCGTACAAGATAGATGGGGAAAGTACAGAGGAGTGTAAAGGTATATCCAAGAAGGAAAAATTAATTTTGATGAGAAATATCAGAAGATACTTCACTGAGAAAGTAGCTTTTGCAACACAGGAGAAACATGGAAACATGGATGTGGAGGAAAGGTCATTTAGGTTGAGAAAAATACAATGAGCCAATGACCTAAGGAGGGAAATAGCTCTATCCAGTACACAGCAAGAAGACATTTTGTTGGAGAACTCCATCCTCATTTCTGCTCTGCATCAATTACTTCCAGTTGTTTATCTGGGCACCAGGTATAAGTGCCCTTCCCAGGCTTCTTAGAGGTAGCCATGTCACTTTCCTTAACCACAGAGATTTGAGTAAAAACAAGGTTTGCTACATTTTATTTTTCCTACCTTGGCAGTTGTGGAGTGTGGAGTTGGTGCCTTCTTCAGAGTGGTTCCCTGCCAGTTGTGCAGAGCTAAGGTCCTCAGCCAAACCTTAAGAGACATAGACCATTGTTGCTTTAAGGCACTAAAATTTAGGAGTGTTTTGTTATCACAGTGCAGTAGACAGAGTTCTAAGATGGCATCCAACATTCCTGGCCCCTAGTATCCACATCTTTGGTAATCCCTCCCTTGTATAGTAACCCACTTCTAACCAATGGAATATGGCAAAAGTGATGGGGGATAAAATCACTCCTGTCATTACATTATGTGATGTAAGACTCCATCTTTAACAGATTCTCCCTCTGGCTTTGAAGAAGAAATCATCCATGGTATGAGAAGGCCACATGGCAAGGAACTGTGGGACCCTTTAAGAGCTAAGAGTGACCTCTAGCCGACAGCTACAGGAAAGACAGGAACTCCTTCACCTACAACTGCAAGGAATTGAATTCTTCCAATATCCATGCAGTCCTGGAAGATGCTCCAAAGCTCCAGAAAGGGTGGCAGTCTAGCCTATATCTAGACTATAGTCTGTGATACCTTGAGCAGAGGATCCAGTTAAATCTATGCTCAGATTCCTGACCTACAGAAACTGTGAGATAATAAATATACACCTCTTTTAGCTGTTATGTTTGGGGTAATTTGTTAGACGGCAGTAGAAAATTGAGGCACACAACATAAACTAGCCTCTCCTGATCCATACAAAAATGATGGGAATTAAGTCTAGAAAAATATTTGAGATCTCTTCTTCAGAAGGCCTTAAATGTTTAGCTATTGAGTCTGATCTTTTCTGTGGACACTGAATGCCTTTAAAGGTGTTTGAACAGAGGGACAGCTCGGTTAGAACAGTGCATTCAGAGAAGTGATTTGCAAGCATGTAGATGGAAAGATAAAATTTGAACAAAGATGGCCACTTATAATTTTTTTGGATATGTAGTAATCAAGTAAATATAGAATATTAGGTTCTCTTATCAAATTATTCACATGTAGAAAGTAATCTGTTCAAAGGAATAATGTTGGCATTCTTTCCTTTATCAAATTTGACGCTGTTTCTACCTGTAATTCTATTTTAGCGTGATTAAAATACCTCAAGTCAGCCCCTGGAGTTAAAATGACAAATGTACCCAGTTGCACGCCTCCATCTTGTCACCAGGGGACTGTTCCATTTGTTAATAGGCATTCCTTTTTGCCAGAATCTCATTTTCAGCCCAGAGTAAATTGCCTTTCATCTACACCAAAATTTGAAGCATGTACAAAAGTGGTTTATGTTTTATTTACCGCTTGTTCTGGCAGGGAGATGGGTTTAAGAGAGCTTAGATTCACTTTCTCAAGGCATGTGGGCTGCAATACGAAACGGTACTGCAGTCTTTTATTTTCCATGCTATAATGCTCATGGGGACAAAGCTATTTGGCTTATGGGAATCCCAATATAACAAGTACTTCCAGATATGTATCCAAACTATCGCACAAGATTTTTTTCTTTTGCTGGTGAAATTCCCTTTCAAAGATGTATAACCTGGCTGATCTTGAGTTTCCTAGACTTTAGCGATCACTCTTCCCTTTAAAATAGAATGGATATTCGTTGTTCTCCAGGGCATAGTTCATCCTTCCTCCTTCATATTTCTTCTTAAAAGACACCCACAAATGCATTTATAGCCTATATGGTTTGGGTGGGACATTATCACTAACTTGAGGGTGACTCAGGTCTTAGCTGAAAGGTAGCTTCTGCCTGAAGCCAACTTACTGGGCTAAATAGAGGGAAACTCAGGCTCTTTGAAAAAACTACTAAAAAAGGAGCTCCTCTCCTCACCCTACTTGAATATAAAAGGATATAAACCCAGAACTCTTACTGCCATCTTGCAACTACATAGATCTGCAAAACTGGTAAATAGAGGGAGGATGGCCGCTCACCAGGTCCTTAAGACAGTGTTTGAGCTTTTAACGCCAACACAGTCCAAAGTCAGTTGTACCCCTATGTTCAGCTGTCATTTACCTGAGCCAATAAGTCTGTTTTCAGTATAATCAACTGCTAGTTGGGTTTTCTTAAACTTGCAACTAAGCCATTATCCCACAGATTTCCAGAAGTCTATTTTTATACCAGAATCTTTCTTCTCACATCTCAAATGATTTCTGCCAATATCTGAGGAATAACCACTGGGCATTTGCCCCTTCTGTCAATGAACTTTGGTTTTGCCCACAGTTGTTTCAGAATTGTGTGTATCAGCTCTTGGCCTCTCAGATACATGTCTACTTCCAGGTGCTCATGCTGTCCCATAACCCATTCTTCCAAATGTGCACACATCAAATCCCATAATTGTCCAAAGAGAACAATCCAGACAATAAGCTCATAGTAGTTGATGGTGTTATCTCCCAAGGTCTGCCCTAGAATAGTCAATTCAGAGACCACATACAGATGGTATACTAGGGTAAGACAGACCAAAGATTATTATTTTTTACTCTGCTTCATTGATGAAAATCACAAGATTACTACCAGATTACCTTGTCCTCTATCAGGAGAAACTGAATTTTTTAAAAAGCGACAATAAAAAACCCTCATTAATTGGTACCTCACCAACCAGGAAACTAACCAGCTATACACAAAAAGTTGGTGAGCTACATGAATCATCTATCTATCTATCTATCTATCTATCTATCTATCTATCATCTATCTATCATGTGTGTGTGTTAATAGTAGAAAGAGATCCTGGAGGAAAGGCTGTTAGCTGTTTATCCAAAAACCCCTCCCACCCCTTCCTTGCTGACAGAAACCCTCTACATACACAAACATGCACACACATGTGCACTTGCACACATACACACAGTTGAAAATGCCAGGTCCTTAAATTCTTAGTTTCCTCTACCAGAAGCAAATTTTATGTGGCTGATCTAGTCAGTGGAGGCTGAGGAATTTCTCAGAACTCTGAGAAATGTTCTCTCTCTTCTCTTAAAGAAAAAGGCTGACTGAAGAGAAACCACCCCTTTTCTGCAAATGGAACCCATTGTGACACTATGAAGCTTGGAGCTGTAGCATACAACTCTCAGTCCTGGCATGACTGAGCTAAAAAAGAAAGCCACCACCCAACGGAGGCAGAGAAGAGGAGAGTTTGATCCTAATGACATTGATGACTCAACAGGATTGTTATGGGACTACTCTGGCTCTGGACTTTTTATGTGAAATAGGAAACATCTCTATTGTTTAAGCCATGTGTAGTTAGTCTATTCTCTATGGCTTAAAAGTGCCTTGGCTGATGGAAATGAAAAAGACCAACCAGAGATACTGAGAGACCAATCTGAAATGTAAAAGAAAGCAATGAGTTTAGCGAAAAACAAGTTTATCTACAAAGTTAGGCCAACTATGAAAGAGCATATGTATATGGCAAATGGATTTAATGCAAAGTGCTATGAAGAAAGAAACTGGGGGTGTTCATATAGAATACTAGATTTGGAGTGAGATTATCTGGAATTAGGTCCTATTTTTTCCAGTTACAGTGGGGTATTGTGCAAGACACAGACCACTTTGGGATCCTGTATTTAATTTTTAAAACAGAGAGAATAACACCAACATTAGCTCCTATTGTTCTGTTGGTGTTTTGGGTGATGGTCGTGGTGGTGGTGTGTATATGGGTATTCGTGTGGGGACCAGATGAAAAATACAAGTGAGGCTTGCATGCAGGGCTTGAACTCACAACTCTCAGATCAAGATCTGAACTGAGATCAAGAGTTAGACACTCAACAGACAAAGCCACCCAGGTGCCCCCAAACTATTTTTAAACATAAATCTTAAATACATGTGAGAGTTGATGAGGAGGCAGGGGCCATTGTCTTCATCATATCCTCCTCTCCATCACCATGTATTAGAGATTGTTGGTACCCCACCAGATCCTCTTACCTGACATATGCATCTGTTCTCTAGCTGATGAGAGTGTTGACTGGTAATACTTCACAGCTGCCCCTTTCTCTGGAGCATTGCCCTTAGCTGATAGGACCTCACAGAAGAGTCATGCTCCTTCTGCAGGTAGCCTACAGCCAGTGAGTGACTGCCTGATAAGGAAGATCCAAAAGGTGGCCTTACTCTGTGATACAATTCACCCTCCAGAGCTCCCCATGGGAGCAAGCTGAAGCTAAACCCCAGGTGAAAACCACATCTTTGCCTGACTTCTTCCCTTTTTCTGCCCTGCTTCCTTCACTCCTTTATAGGTTCCTGCTGGAAGCACAACCTCTGTAAATCGCATGCAAAGAATCCCCTTTCAGGATCTGGTTTTAGAAAGCTTTCCCTAAGGGACGCCTGAGTGGCTCAGATGTTTGAGCATTTGCCTTCGGATCAGGTCCTGATCTCTGGGTCCTGGGATGTAGTCCCACATCGGACTCCTTGCTTGCTGGGGAGCCTGCTGCTCCCTTTGCTTGTGCATGCTCTCTCTCTCTGACAAATACATACAATCTTAAAAAAAAAAAAAAGAAAGAAAAAAGAAATCTTTCCCTAAGACACCTCTCAAATACATCCAGAGATGGCATTTAGAAATTAGGGAGGAAAGGGGTGGGGAACAAATATCTTCGAGTTACAGAGGGAAGCTTAGAGAGTTCTTAAAATTGACAGAACCAAACACAAATGTATAATTGTATCATTTAAAAGTTAGAAAAAGAAGCAATAGAAGAAATAATACGATTATCAAACACTGGGAGGAAACAAGAGGGTAGGAGTAAAGAATAATGGAACAAATCTTCAATTCTTACATAATGGATTAAAGAGACATCGCCTACTCTTGATGACTCAAGAAAGGGTGGACATGTCTATTACTTAGATATTTGAGTACCCTCAGAAAAAAAAGATAAACAGAAGTAGTACTGAGAAGTTTCCTCCAAGAAATGTGATAAGAAACAGAAAAAAGCAAGCAGGGGACTGTAGCTTCTCATCATTAACTATCATATACAATTGGTATTTTGCCTTATACATGTACCTGTATGTCCAAACATCCCCAACCCTGCCACACACACACACAAGCAGCCATTTATTTCTGGAATTGACTGCAATATATCTCCTAACCAATCTACATAATATTATTAGCTAAGATTTTAAAAGGTTTAGATCTTGAGCTAAAATCTTTACAGAATCTGATTTAATCCGCAGAGACACCTCATGAGTTAGTTACTACTGTTATCCCCATATTAAAGGCTGGAAGACTGAGGCTGATAGAAGTTAAATAACTTTCCCAAGGTCATGAAACTAGCTTTTCAGGTTAGAAGTGAGATTCAAAACTGAAAATCCACACCCTTAACTTCTGGGAAACACTGCCTCCTCGATCATTCACAATGTCCAAGCTGTCCCAGGGAAAGGCCTACCCTGAAACTAACACCACTCAGACTCTGCCCAATGATTTTATCTAGAATGGTAGTGTTCATTTTTTGAGATGTAATAATGAAAAAAGAATGAGTTTTAAAATGGCTCATGCACACTCAAATGTCAGGACACAAATACTTTACTGTGTTTGAATTCATACAATAAGAATGACTATTCTAGCTGATGAATTGAGTACCTTGCTACTTTCTATTAGTCACTGAATTCCTGCTTTTTCAGATCTGTTACACAGCTTTGGTTAGCTAGCATATAGGCTACTGAGTGATTCCATGCAAGCATCAAATAATGCTCTTAATTTTTTAAAATCAGCATCTATTGAAAATACTAGATGTACATCATGTGAATTTTTCCAATTAGTTGCCTGTGTGTACATTTAAAAAAGAAAATTGTGTTCCTAATTAAATACTACTAAAAGGTTCTTTTTTTTTCACTTTAGAAAGAACTACAAGTACACCCCCCAAATAAATCTTGTCTTTCATTTTGTATATTCATTTTCATTTTTCTTTAGCTGAGATGCCATAAAAACCACCCGGCTCAACATTAGAAATTGAAAATGATGTTGGAGCGTGATAATGGCTAGGAATAAGAGGAGAATATCCTGGAATCATAGTCATTTCTTGCAAACAAACCAAAAAAAAAAAAAAAGATAATTTACTGCTCTGTGAAGGCCCACAGCTGTCTTAGTCAATGCATTTTTTTACTTTTCTCAGAAAAAAATGAACAACTGAACATCCTGAATGTCTGAGCATCTTCCAGCCCCTCTCTGTGGAGAATCTTGACAAGCTCTTCTTCACCACTTAAGGAAGAATGGCCCCAACTGTGAGTTTTCATGAGGTAAACAAGCAGAGTGCCTTCTGCATTTGCAACCTCAGGACCAACCCACCACAGTCAAGCATTCTGAGAACACCCAAAGGCCCTTGATGATCTGGTTCTCTCTTCCAGCCTGACCTCATCTCCTACTTCTCTTCTTTCACTCACTGGGCTCTAGCCACACACACTCTTTCTTTCTATTAAACCCCAAGCTGTCTACTGCTTTTGCTATTGCTTTCCTGCAGCTTGGAGAGCTGAGTTCTTGGCATATTCTGGGTACATCTTAAATGTCAACTCCTTAGAGAGACTTCCCAGGACTCCTCTCTGAGGTATCCAGGCTCCTCTCACACACATACTATCTCATTCCTATATTTTATTTTCTTCCCAAATTTTCAAAAAATATATTTGTAAAGTCTAGAGATTGGCTTTATTTCTTTGGCCCAGATAATATAGTCTCAGGTCACGACATAGACTATGGGTGGAGAGTTAGGGACTTGGCTTCCAGTAAATGTCTGCAGTGGAAGGGCTGTGTGACTTGGAGGAAGGTTTCATTTATAAATTGGGGGGTTTGGATCATGAGACCCAAAACTATCTATTGCCACACAGTTTACTGTTTATTCTGATATGATTCTACTAGTCCCCTGTCTTCATCAGCATAGATATAGTATTCTAGGAAATTTTCCCCAGAAAGATTAAAGTTGCAAATAACTTAATTGAGTATTCCAATAACTTTCTGAAAGATCCATCAATTCTTCAATAGGAAATATGAGTGACTGTTTATTCTCCATGACTTTCAATCCCTTGCCTCAAAATCCTGCCCTCTTGTGTCTACCAGTTCTAAACTATTGTATCATGATCCGCAACCAATCCTAACAAGACCACCCCTATTCCCTTGAAGGACCCTCCTTAAAACAGATTTCAAAGTCTCAACAAATACTGACTGTTCTTGGCCTCTGAGATGTATTCAAGACTGTCTAAGGTAGGTAGTGTTTTCCCTTACCACAGTTGTTCATAATCTCAGTTTTAACTGATCAACAGGTTGCTCTGATGATATTTGGAAAGCCTGCATTGGGCTGTATAGATTACACTAAATCTTTCCTGTCCTTAGGGTTTCTATAAATTGAAGAGGTTGGACTAGATAATCATTCAGAGACCTTCCAACTTTGATATTCTTTAAGACCCTTTTGGAAGATAATCCCTTTCCCTCTCGGGGGTCTCGTTCCAAACTGAGAGCTTCTTAAAGAAAAGAACAATTCCCTCCTGTGGTTGTCAGAAAGCAGATTCAGGTCAGGTTCTTGGGGTGGCAGGGAGTTCAATGCAGGAGTTTTCAAAAGCTAGCTTTATACTTTGCTTCTGCTTGTCATCTCCAGGAGAAGGGAGGTGACCAGTGTTTGCTTTTGTCTTGCTACACAAAAAAAGACCTGAGTGGGAGGGTAGAAAGAGAAGCTGCCTCCTTGGCCAAGAGCCACACTTGATGCCTGAATGGAGCATCCTCTGAGGACACCTCTTCACATCCCCTTGGGGGAGACCCTTGGCTGCAGCCACAGCAGTGAGTAGCTAATTGTCTCCAGAGCTCCCTTGACTGCTCAAATGGAATCACAAAGCCTTGTGAAGGTGACAGCTAAACTGACCCCATGTCTCTTTGAACAATGCTAAAATGGATGATGAATGGGTATTTGCGAAACATAACAAATACAATGATTTATATTCATGATGGGCTAATCCCAGAGGGACTCTGGTTGGGCATATAGCATAGTTCTTTGATCTTTCAGAGTGTGAACTGAGAGAAAATGATTTGAAAAGCCATTCCCTGTGAGGTCCAGAGACAAAAGGATTGGGCTCTGTATAAAAATAATTTGCTTTTCAATCAAATGTCAGATTTGAAAGGTTGAAAGAAGGGCAAAGTAAGTATTCAAATATAATTAAAACAATTGAGGAGGGGAATACAAAAAAAAACACCTTTGAATTTGAAAACACATGTTTTTATTATCATTACTATTATTATTGGTAGCTTGAATTAGGTAACCAAATATATTTTAAGATGCATAAGAACTTGTTTGACTGTCTAATTCAACCCTTATCCAATCTAGTCTGGGAGTATAGGTACTTGATTCTTTTTTTTTTTTTT
>NC_048220.1:103503257-103543317 GCF_002007445.2 Ailuropoda melanoleuca | reverse complement strand
ATCTATCTATCTATCTATCTATCTATCTATCATCTATCTATCATGTGTGTGTGTTAATAGTAGAAAGAGATCCTGGAGGAAAGGCTGTTAGCTGTTTATCCAAAAACCCCTCCCACCCCTTCCTTGCTGACAGAAACCCTCTACATACACAAACATGCACACACATGTGCGCTTGCACACATACACACAGTTGAAAATGCCAGGTCCTTAAATTCTTAGTTTCCTCTACCAGAAGCAAATTTTATGTGGCTGATCTAGTCAGTGGAGGCTGAGGAATTTCTCAGAACTCTGAGAAATGTTCTCTCTCTTCTCTTAAAGAAAAAGGCTGATTGAAGAGAAACCACCCCTTTTCTGCAAATGGAACCCATTGTGACACTATGAAGCTTGGAGCTGCAGCATACAACTCTCAGTCCTGGCATGACTGAGCTAAAAAAGAAAGCCACCACCCAATGGAGGCAGAGAAGAGGAGAGTTTGGTCCTAATGACATTGATGACTCAACAGGATTGTTATGGGACTACTCTGGCTCTGGACTTTTTATGTGAAATAGGAAACATCTCTATTGTTTAAGCCATGTGTAGTTAGTCTATTCTCTATGGCTTAAAAGTGCCTTGGCTGATGGAAATGAAAAAGACCAACCAGAGATACTGAGAGACCAATCTGAAATGTAAAAGAAAGCAATGAGTTTAGCGAAAAACAAGTTTATCTACAAAGTTAGGCCAACTATGAAAGAGCATATGTATATGGCAAATGGATTTAATGCAAAGTGCTATGAAGAAAGAAACTGGGGGTGTTCATATAGAATACTAGATTTGGAGTGAGATTATCTGGAATTAGGTCCTATTTTTTCCAGTTACAGTGGGGTATTGTGCAAGACACAGACCACTTTGGGATCCTGTATTTAATTTTTAAAACAGAGAGAATAACACCAACATTAGCTCCTATTGTTCTGTTGGTGTTTTGGGTGATGGTCGTGGTGGTGGTGTGTATATGGGTATTCGTGTGGGGACCAGATGAAAAATACAAGTGAGGCTTGCATGCAGGGCTTGAACTCACAACTCTCAGATCAAGATCTGAACTGAGATCAAGAGTTAGACACTCAACAGACAAAGCCACCCAGGTGCCCCCAAACTATTTTTAAACATAAATCTTAAATACATGTGAGAGTTGATGAGGAGGCAGGGGCCATTGTCTTCATCATATCCTCCTCTTCATCACCATGTATTAGAGATTGTTGGTACCCCACCAGATCCTCTTACCTGACATATGCATCTGTTCTCTAGCTGATGAGAGTGTTGACTGGTAATACTTCACAGCTGCCCCTTTCTCTGGAGCATTGCCCTTAGCTGATAGGACCTCACAGAAGAGTCATGCTCCTTCTGCAGGTAGCCTACAGCCAGTGAGTGACTGCCTGATAAGGAAGATCCAAAAGGTGGCCTTACTCTGTGATACAATTCACCCTCCAGAGCTCCCCATGGGAGCAAGCTGAAGCTAAACCCCAGGTGAAAACCACATCTTTGCCTGACTTCTTCCCTTTTCCTGCCCTGCTTCCTTCACTCCTTTATAGGTTCCTGCTGGAAGCACAACCTCTGTAAATCGCATGCACAAGAATCACCTTTCAGGATCTGGTTTTAGAAAGCTTTCCCTAAGGGACGCCTGAGTGGCTCAGATGTTTGAGCGTTTGCCTTCGGATCAGGTCCTGATCTCTGGGTCCTGGGATGTAGTCCCACATCGGACTCCTTGCTTGCTGGGGAGCCTGCTGCTCCCTTTGCTTGTGCATGCTCTCTCTCTCTGACAAATACATACAATCTTAAAAAAAAAAAAAAAAGAAAGAAAAAAGAAATCTTTCCCTAAGACACCTCTCAAATACATCCAGAGATGGCATTTAGAAATTAGGGAGGAAAGGGGTGGGGAACAAATATCTTCGAGTTACAGAGGGAAGCTTAGAGAGTTCTTAAAATTGACAGAACCAAACACAAATGTATAATTGTATCATTTAAAAGTTAGAAAAAGAAGCAATAGAAGAAATAATACGATTATCAAACACTGGGAGGAAACAAGAGGGTAGGAGTAAAGAATAATGGAACAAATCTTCAATTCTTACATAATGGAGTAAAGAGACATCACCTACTCTTGATGAATCAAGAAAGGGTGGACATGTCTATTACTTAGATATTTGAGTACCCTCAGAAAAAAAGATAAACAGAAGTAGGACTGAGAAGTTTCCTCCAAGAAATGTGATAAGAAACAGAAAAAAGCAAGCAGGGGACTGTAGCTTCTCATCATTAACTATCATACACAATTGGTATTTTGCCTTATACATGTACCTGTATGTCCAAACATCCCCAACCCTGCCACACACACACACAAGCAGCCATTTATTTCTGGAATTGACTGCAATATATCTCCTAACCAATCTACATAATAATATTAGCNTATATCTCCTAACCAATCTACATAATATTATTAGCTAAGATTTTAAAAGGTTTAGATCTTGAGCTAAAATCTTTACAGAATCTGATTTAATCCGCAGAGACACCTCATGAGTTAGTTACTACTGTTATCCCCATATTAAAGGCTGGAAGACTGAGGCTGATAGAAGTTAAATAACTTTCCCAAGGTCATGAAACTAGCTTTTCAGGTTAGAAATGAGATTCAAAACTGAAAATCCACACCCTTAACTTCTGGGAAACACTGCCTCCTCGATCATTCACAATGTCCAAGCTGTCCCAGGGAAAGGCCTACCCTGAAACTAACATCACTCAGACTCTGCCCAATGATTTTATCTAGGATGGTAGTGTTCATTTTTTGAGATGTAATAATGAAAAAAGAACGAGTTTTAAAATGGCTCATGCACACTCAAATTCAGGAANCTACCCTGAAACTAACATCACTCAGACTCTGCCCAATGATTTTATCTAGAATGGTAGTGTTCATTTTTTGAGATGTAATAATGAAAAAAGAATGAGTTTTAAAATGGCTCATGCACACTCAAATGTCAGGAAACAAATACTTTACTGTGTTTGAATTCATACAATAAGAATGACTATTCTAGCTGATGAATTGAGTACCTTGCTACTTTCTATTAGTCACTGAATTCCTGCTTTTTCAGATCTGTTACACAGCTTTGGTTAGCTAGCATATAGGNACAACTTTGGTTAGCTAGCATATAGACTACTGAGTGATTCCATGCAAGCATCAAATAATGCTCTTAATTTTTTAAAATCAGCATCTATTGAAAATACTAGACATACATCATGTGAATTTTTCCAATTAGTTGCCTGTGTGTGCATTTAAAAAAGAAAATTGTGTTCCTAATTAAATACTACTAAAAGGTTCTTTTTTTTTTTCACTTTAGAAAGAACTACAAGTACACCCCCCAAATAAATCTTGTCTTTCATTTTGTATATTCATTTTCATTTTTCTTTAGCTGAGATGCCATAAAAACCACCCGGCTCAACATTAGAAATTGAAAATGATGTTGGAGCGTGATAATGGCTAGGAATAAGAGGAGAATATCCTGGAATCATAGTCATTTCTTGCAAACNAAATTTTTTCTATTTTTAAAAAAAAACAAAAAAAAAAAAAAAAAAAAAGAATTTACTGCTCTGTGAAGGCCCACAGCTGTCTTAGTCAATGCATTTTTTTACTTTTCTCAGAAAAAAATGAACAACTGAACATCCTGAATGTCTGAGCATCTTCCAGCCCCTCTCTGTGGAGAATCTTGACAAGCTCTTCTTCACCACTTAAGGAAGAATGGCCCCAACTGTGAGTTTTCATGAGGTAAACAAGCAGAGTGCCTTCTGCATTTGCAACCTCAGGACCAACCCACCACAGTCAAGCATTCTGAGAACACCCAAAGGCCCTTGATGATCTGGTTCTCTCTTCCAGCCTGACCTCATCTCCTACTTCTCTTCTTTCACTCACTGGGCTCTAGCCACACACACTCTTTCTTTCTATTAAACCCCAAGCTGTCTACTGCTTTTGCTATTGCTTTCCTGCAGCTTGGAGAGCTGAGTTCTTGGCATATTCTGGGTACATCTTAAATGTCAACTCCTTAGAGAGACTTCCCAGGACTCCTCTCTGAGGTATCCAGGCTCCTCTCACACACATACTATCTCATTCCTATATTTTATTTTCTTCCCAAATTTTCAAAAAATATATTTGTAAAGCCTAGAGATTGGCTTTATTTCTTTGGCCCAGATAATATAGTCTCAGGTCACGACATAGACTATGGGTGGAGAGTTAGGGACTTGGCTTCCAGTAAATGTCTGCAGTGGAAGGGCTGTGTGACTTGGAGGAAGGTTTCATTTATAAATTGGGGGGTTTGGATCATGAGACCCAAAACTATCTATTGCCACACAGTTTACTGTTTATTCTGATATGATTCTACTAGTCCCCTGTCTTCATCAGCATAGATATAGTATTCTAGGAAATTTTCCCCAGAAAGATTAAAGTTGCAAATAACTTAATTGAGTATTCCAATAACTTTCTGAAAGATCCATCAATTCTTCAATAGGAAATATGAGTGACTGTTTATTCTCCATGACTTTCAATCCCTTGCCTCAAAATCCTGCCCTCTTGTGTCTACCAGTTCTAAACTATTGTATCATGATCCGCAACCAATCCTAACAAGACCACCCCTATTCCCTTGAAGGACCCTCCTTAAAACAGATTTCAAAGTCTCAACAAATACTGACTGTTCTTGGCCTCTGAGATGTATTCAAGACTGTCTAAGGTAGGTAGTGTTTTCCCTTACCACAGTTGTTCATAATCTCAGTTTTAACTGATCAACAGGTTGCTCTGATGATATTTGGAAAGCCTGCATTGGGCTGTATAGATTACACTAAATCTTTCCTGTCCTTAGGGTTTCTATAAATTGAAGAGGTTGGACTAGATAATCATTCAGAGACCTTCCAACTTTGATATTCTTTAAGACCCTTTTGGAAGATAATCCCTTTCCCTCTCGGGGGTCTCGTTCCAAACTGAGAGCTTCTTAAAGAAAAGAACAATTCCCTCCTGTGGTTGTCAGAAAGCAGATTCAGGTCAGGTTCTTGGGGTGGCAGGGAGTTCAATGCAGGAGTTTTCAAAAGCTAGCTTTATACTTTGCTTCTGCTTGTCATCTCCAGGAGAAGGGAGGTGACCAGTGTTTGCTTTTGTCTTGCTACACAAAAAAAGACCTGAGTGGGAGGGTAGAAAGAGAAGCTGCCTCCTTGGCCAAGAGCCACACTTGATGCCTGAATGGAGCATCCTCTGAGGACACCTCTTCACATCCCCTTGGGGGAGACCCTTGGCTGCAGCCACAGCAGTGA
Organism: Ailuropoda melanoleuca; assembly: GCF_002007445.2. Taxonomy (NCBI): domain Eukaryota; kingdom Metazoa; phylum Chordata; class Mammalia; order Carnivora; family Ursidae; genus Ailuropoda; species Ailuropoda melanoleuca. The sequence continues at coordinate 103,538,007 of NC_048220.1, read as the reverse complement.
GTAGCTAATTGTCTCCAGAGCTCCCTTGACTGCTCAAATGGAATCACAAAGCCTTGTGAAGGTGAGAGCTAAACTGACCCCATGTCTTTTTGAACAATGCTAAAATGGATGATGAATGGGTATTTGCGAAACATAACAAATACAATGATTTATATTCATGATGGGCTAATCCCAGAGGGACTCTGGTTGGGCATATAGCATAGTTCTTTGATCTTTCAGAGTGTGAACTGAGAGAAAATGATTTGAAAAGCCATTCCCTGTGAGGTCCAGAGACAAAAGGATTGGGCTCTGTATAAAAATAATTTGCTTTTCAATCAAATGTCAGATTTGAAAGGTTGAAAGAAGGGCAAAGTAAGTATTCAAATATAATTAAAACAATTGAGGAGGGGAATACAAAAAAAACACCTTTGAATTTGAAAACACATGTTTTTATTATCATTACTATTATTATTGGTAGCTTGAATTAGGTAACCAAATATATTTTAAGATGCATAAGAACTTGTTTGACTGTCTAATTCAACCCTTATCCAATCTAGTCTGGGAGTATAGGTACTTGATTCTTTTTTTTTTTTTTAAAGATTTTATTTATTTGACAGAGATAGAGACAGCCAGCGAGAGAGGGAACACAAGCATGGGGAGTGGGAGAGGAAGAAGCAGGCTCATAGCGGAGGAGCCTGATGTGGGGCTCGATCCCATAACACCGGGATCACGCCCTGAGCTGAAGGCAGACGCTTAACCACTGTGCCACCCAGGAGCCCCAGGTACTTGATTCTTTGATGCTAATATAAGATAAGCCTATCTCCATGTCCCCACCATTAACCCTGTTCCTCTATTCTATTTTTTCCCCACTTCTCTTAATATGTCCCCTTGGTATATTTCTAGATGTGACAGTTGGGTGTTTTAACTATTCTCTGGGTTCCTGTTACAGGAGGAATCAAGTCAAGAGCTCCTTTCATCTGTAAAATGGGAGTACAAATAGCTGTACCTGGGAGTTTTCTAAAGATTCAGTTAAAGAATGAGTGTGAGAGATCCTGACATAATGCCTTATGCAGAGTCACATTCATTGAAAGTTTCCTTTATCCCTCCCTCCTCTCTTTCTTCTGTGCCTGAATGAAAGATAATCCAAGAATCTGCCACATGGAGGAAGGCTTGACAGAGTTCCCTTTGCCGCAGTTGTGGTAATCAGCCTTTCTATGGTCCTAATGATCACACACCTTCACCTGCTTACAAAGAGTATGTGGGCTTAAACAGGGGAAAAGCAGTGCATCAGAATCAAATTACCCAGTGTGATTACCTTTTCTCCCACTCTGAAAAAAATAGAGCTTTCATTTAGCCTGTTTTCATTCAGCCAGCATCTTAAGCATTGTTGCAAATTAACATAGTTAACAATAGGAAAGAAGTGTGCAGCCAAGGCTCTGAATAATCTCATTACATATCTCTCAACAATTAAGTGCATTAATTAAGCCCCTGTATCAGAGGGGATGTTGGTGAAGCAGCTCATATTCAGTCACATCTTGCAGTGCTTCCTGTTCACTCAAGGTTTGGGATAACGCTTCATTGCACGTCAAAGTGTTTGGGATAATTACCAACAACATGGTCCTGGACTGTTCTGCATGAGTGACTTTCAAAATCCCAGGTGTTCTTCTTTTACTTCTGTTTGCAGCAAGAAGGACTTTAGTATCGTAGTTTGTAGTTTAGTTTCAGGGATCAGAAACACCTGGGTTTACATCTTGGTTTACCCATTTATCAGATCTCAGACATCACCCTGCCTCAGTTTCTTTATCTGTACTAAGACAACAATAGAAGTAGCAACTCCATGAGGTGGTTGTGTGATGAGGGAACGGAAGGCAGGCTGAGGACAAACCAGAAGCTGACACCCTGCAACCCCCACCCCCTCCTGCCATGGGATGTATGCAACATTCCTCAGGCACTCCTGGCTGCCCTAAAGGACAAAGAAACAGTCCTTGCTACCTACAGCCCATTGACAAGTCCTTGAAACAGGCATGGTGACATTCCTCTAGGAATNCCATGGGATGTATGCAACATTCCTCAGGCACTCCTGGCTGCCCTAAAGGACAAAGAAACAGTCCTTACTACCTACAGCCCATTGACAAGTCCTTGAAACAGGCATGGTGACATTCCTATAGGAATTCAGCTGCCTCCATGTTAATACTTTGCTAAGGGCAAAAGGCAGTCCTAGCCTGACCCCCTCCCTTCCACCAAGATCCTGTAAGTCTACTTTAATGTATAAAAATTCCTTTGGAAACTTCCTTTATCTCTAACCCCCCAAGATATGTATTGGCAATCATCCCCCAAGCATATGGCCCGCCAATACACATCTGAAGGTTCTCATGACTCAGGTTTTATTAGACAGTAATAAATGACCTTTTCCCAACAACAGCTAGCCCCCTCAAGGTCCTGTAAACCTTGCTTCCAAATTCCTTAGAGACTTACACTATCCCCAACCCCCTCCCAACTTGAGGGTATATAGCGGANTCCTTTGGAAACTTCCTTTATCTCTAACCCCCCAAGATATGTATTGGCAATCATCCCCCAAGCATATGGCCCGCCAATACACATCTGAAGGGTCTCATGACTCAGGTTTTATTAGACAGTAATAAATGACCTTTTCCCAACAACAGCTAGCCCCCTCAAGGTCCTGTAAACCTTGCTTCCAAATTCCTTAGAGACTTACACTATCCCCAACCCCCTCCCAACTTGAGGGTATATAGCGGACCATTCCTCACAACCCCGGTGCAGCAGCTCTTTCTGCCCACGGGTCCTGTCCCCGTGCTTTAATAAACCACCATTTTGCACCAAAGATGCCTCAAGAATTCTTTCTTGGTCATCGGCTCTGGACCCCACCCCACTGAACCTCACATATAGTCCCCAACCTCATCGCTGTGAAGATTAACTGACCTGATTAAAAGAAGGCACATAGCTCAGTGCCTGGTATATAGTAAATGCTCAATAAACCCTAGCTCGTAATAGAAATAGTGGTAGTAACAGTAGTAGTAGCAGGCCATGTGGTATATCGATAGAGCAAGGAGCTGGTCAACAGAAAACTTGGGTTCTGACCCTGGCTCCTATTAGTTTTGACCTTTTTGNGCTCAGTGCCTGGTATATAGTAAATGCTCAATAAACCCTAGCTCGTAATAGAAATAGTGGTAGTAACAGTAGCAGTAGCAGGCCATGTGGTATATCGATAGAGCAAGGAGCTGGTCAACAGAAAACTTGGGTTCTGACCCTGGCCCCTATTAGTTTTGACCTNGGTATATCGATAGAGCAAGGAGCTGGTCAACAGAAAACTTGGGTTCTGACCCTGGCTCCTATTAGTTTTGACCTTTTTGTTTTGTCTCAACTCTCCTCTGTTGTGTAAAATTGTTATGCAAAATTGTTGTAAGAATTAACTGTAATAATAGATGCAAATGCACTTTGCAAACTATAGAAATGTACATGATTAATGTCATTACAGTCATCTATGAAGATCATTGTTTTTTCCGAGTCTATCAAGAGGGCGGTTGCAAAACCACCTAAAAAGTATAAACTGCTGTTTATCACTATAGCTGCTATAAAGCTCTTTGATTACAAGAAACCAAAACCAAATAAGCGGCTCATATAAACATGAAGTTTGTGGAGAGAATAAAGTAAAACACATCATGGGTATCCATTCATTTGTTAAACATACATTTTTTGAACACTTTGTTCTAAAAACTGTGCAGGATTTTGAATATATTAAAATGAGTTAAGTCCTTGACTAAAGTAGTTAGTATATTTGAGAAAATAAAATGAAAAGCAGGGCGGGACACAGGCAAATATGTGGTAAACAAAAAAGTTCATGTGTATTAACAAATTCAGAAAAGAAACTGATGTTACATATGTAATGAATAGGGTATAATTACAGACAGGAGGTGGGAAATGGTGGGATACCACAGAGGGGAAAGCTTTTAAGCCAACACATGAAGGAAGAGCTCAAGGAAAGCTTTGTAGGTAGAGGAGATGCATCTTCCAACTCCACAAGGCAGGAAAAAACTTGGCAAACCTGAGAAACGAGAGCTACCAGTGTGTCAGAGGCTCAGTTCTGGGTGAATGGCTTAGGTCTGGGCAGGAGACACAAATCCAGTTCATTTGTTCCTTTATCCATTCATTTAGCACATACTGTCTACTTTGTGTCAGGCACTGCTCTGAACCAGACAGGTGAAGTCTGCCCAAGGTGACTGACCCTCCCCATTCAAATAAGGAATTAGACAATCTTTAAAAAATGAATAGATACATAAAAACTTAAGATATATCAGCAAATAACTAATGTTGAACTGAGATAAGCTAATGAATATGTCTCAGTCCATTCGGGCTGCTAGAACAGAGTACCATAGACTGAGTGGGTTATACACAACAGACATTATTCCCCCCAGCACTGGAAGCTGGGAAGTCCAAGATCAACATTCAGTGTCTGATGAGAGCGTGCTTCCTGATTCATACACAGCTCTCTTCACCATGTGTCCTCACAAGGTGAAAGGGGTGAAGAAGGTCTCCAGGTCTCTTTTATAAAGGCACTAATTGCCTCTCAAAGTCCACAGCTCCAAATACCACCATTTTGGGGATTTGATTTCAATATAAAAATTTGGGAGTGGAGGGCAGACACAAACGTTCAGTCCAAAACAGGAAATGTGAGTAGAAAAGAAAAGGGAAATTTAGTGGAGTCCAAGGAACTCCACATTTTGAGATCAAGTGTAGGAAAAGAAGCCAACAAAGAAGACTGAGAGAAGTGTTCAGAGGGGTAAGAAAATAATAAGAGTGAGTGATGCTACAGATATTTGAAGAAGAAGAAGAAGAAGAAGAGAGAAGAAGAAGGGGAAGGAGAAGGAGAGGGGGAAGAAGAAGGGGGAGGGGGAGGAGAAGAACGTCAAGGAATGAATGATGGAAGACTGCAAAGCATGTACAGCCAGTCTTCCCAACTCCAGGGACTGGAAGGTCAGGAATGGATACTTTTGTTTTGCTGGGAGGCTGCATGGTTATTTCCACTGCTTATTTCTACGAGTTTTCTCTACTTTCCTATTTCTATTAGCAGATTGACTTCCGCAGGCTAGCATACTCTCCTCCAGAACTTAGGTTTGCATGACTTTTATGTGTGTCTCCTGCAACCTCCATTCAGTTCAAGTTCTGTATGAGATATAGTTCCAGTGCTGCCATCATCACCCATAAACCCAGCTTCTCATTACTGAGGCTCAGAATTTCTGGGGGACAGAATCTGATAGTTTTTCTCAGATCAGGTCTTGGCTTCTGCTCTATCCATCTGTGACCAAGGTAAGGGTAGTCTCATAGGGTACCTGGTGCTATCTAGTTAACTTCTCTTCCTTCTGTAGGGCTATGGGTAGGAAGAGCAAATAATTTTAAAGAATAGAGTATGACCTGTACAGGTACCACAGTATGGACTACTCTAACAATGTACCCTGCTACATGACATTTTCTCAAATTATTAGTGGATATAACTGTATCTACTAACATGATCATGATTGCCATTGCCAGTCAAACCACACTGAAGCATGATGTTGCATTCTAGGCACCATATAAAGGGATGACAGATACAAATACCTACTCAAATACTGAAGGCAATACACATGAAGTAAAGTAGTGCAGGAGTAAGACAGTAGAGAACAGTGGAGACTGTGGCAAAGGGGTCAGCCCCTAGTCACATCCAGCTGATGATTATTATGCAGGAATGTGGGCTTGTTATTTGCCAGATTTTCTGATATTTCAAAATGTTTCTAGAAATGTAGATTATAATGCAAAAATGCCAATTTAAAAATATTGGCAAATAACAACAAAAAAGCAACCTGACTACTTCTGTGAAGGGCAAACAAAATAAGACTTCAGATGGAATCCAGGACATAGGCTGTTTGACCCTTCTGCTCTAAATCCTTTACTGGGGGAATTAAAGAAGCCCCTGAAAATCCACTATGAAAATTTTCAAATGTTACTGTTATTATTGTTATAAAAATGAAGACATTGTTCTGGGAACCATCCCAAGTATTCTAAATGTGAAATCTCATTTTATCTTCACAAGAACCCTAAGATAGAGGTAGTTACCCTTTTTACACTAGAGGGCAAAGAAGATTAGAAAGGTGAAGTGACTTGTTCAGGGTTGCCTATTTAGTTAAGCAAATTTGATTTATGATGAAGCAGGAATCCAAGCTACAGTTGTCCCACTCCAAAGCCCTACGCTTGTTACCAAATTACTTAGGTTTCATTAAGTAATGTTTATGATACCTTCCCTCTCCAAGACTCCAGGATTTTTTTTTTTTTTTAAGATCTTATTTATTTGAGAGAGAGAAAGAATTCACATGTGACTGTGGGGAGGAATGGGGAGAGGGAGAGGAAGAGGGAAAGAATCCCAAACAGACTCCGTGCTGAACAGGGAGCCTGAGGAGGGGCTCAATGTCAGAAGCCTGAGATCATGACCTGAGCCAAAACCAAAGAGTTGACGGCTAACCGACAACCACCCAGGTGCCCCTCCAGGGCTTTCTTAATCATGATGATTGAGGCTCATATGATCCTTGAGTTCTTTTCGGGTTCAGAGTGGTCATGTCAGTCATGGGATCCTCTGTGGAATGAGCCTTTCTCAGTATCAGCCTCATTTCTTAAGGATCCCCTAGAATCCCCCTCAGGGAAATCTCCCCAAATGACTTTGAGCACCCGTGGTTTCAAAAAAGAAACACTTTAAGTATGATAATCACCACAAAATCCCCAGTTCTTTCATTTATTCTTTACAAATGGTGGGTGGGGGGGTGCTGATGTCTGTGAAAGAAGGGGGTGGGGATCATGGCACGAAATGGGAAGGAAGTGATTCATATACACGTGTATGTATGATTCAGACAGAAGCTGACAGATGCTTAGAAAACCCTTCAGAAAATGAGCAAAATTATAGAGTCCCAAGCACATTTGTTTAAAAATCTAAAGCCCTGCCCTTCAGAGACTCAAGAAAATACATCAGCAGGAAAAGTAGTGGAAAGGTTCAGAAGACTTGTCCTCCCCAGAGTTGGTCCATCTGCCCTTTGTCTTGATTCTGGGACGCTGGCTCCAATTTTGCCTCTGATGTAGCCCATCAGTAATTAAATCACTGTCCTGGCTCCCTGTTGCTAAAAAGGACTGGGTTTTAAAATAGAACTCCTGCTGGGCAGAGTCTTGTGGGTCTGCTCTTTTCATCCAGCTCTGATAAGCTTTCTGCCACCTACTGTTCCCCACCCCTCCCCTCACAGTTTATTAAACCAGGAGTTGGTAGATCACAGCAATGAGTCATCTAGGGGAGCTAAAACACATTCCTAGGATATTTGGATCAGGAAGGAACGAATTCAACCTTTTCACCGGACAGGTGTGTAAAGTGAGGCCCCCACATACTGAGGCCCACTGTTTATGGCAGTAACAAAAAGAACCTCCACTCTGAATAAGTCCACAGTCTTCCAAATTTTTCAAACTGCCTCACTCATAAATAAGGAGGCAAAGATTCTTACTGCAACATGATCCTTCATAAATGTTCTGTGTTTCTCTAGGCCAACAATAATTAATAATTACAGCAACCACAGAGTACTTACTATGTGCTTGGCTAAGAACGTGACAATGAAATTGTTATCTCATCCAATCTTCTCAAAAAATGCTCACATTTCCATTTTGCAGATGAAGCATCTGAAGTCCAGGGTGGCTCAGTAACACATCTAAAGACAGAGCCAAGATTTGAACCTAGGTCTCTTAAGATGTTCAGGCTGTCCTCTTATCCATACACCATGTCAAGGCTGACAAGCAATATTTTCTTGTCTCTCTGCTTGTTGTGAGTGACAGAGAGCCTTGCTATAAAAGTGTGATTCCCTCTGACCAGCAGAATCAGTATCTCTTGGGAGCTTGTTAGTAATACAAAAACTCAAGGCCCCTTGAATCAGAATCTGCATTTTCAGAAGATGGCCAGGGAAGGTAGAGTTGACACAATGACATTTCAGAAGCTTTGGCCTAGGGGCTTTTGTAGTTAGAAACGTCCGTTCAAAAGCCTCTTTCAACAGCAGTGGTTCAATACCCTGATTTCCTAGAAAAGAAACTGAGGCTTAAAGAGTGACTCACTGGGCCTACCTTCTAGATCCTTGAATACTCAATTCAATGCATTTTAATACTGAATGGAGGATAAAGATGGGTGTTTTCCCTGCATACCCTCTCCACCCCACCCCAGATACTAGGTAAGGGGCAGGGTGCTGTATTCCCTCATTTCTAAACCACTGTTTCAAAAGAGACCAACAGAACTGTGTGTAGTTCACGGTCATTGTCATATTCCATTTCTTATATTCTTTTTAAATTCAGGCCCAGCTAAGATTAAAAAAAAAAAAACTATATTCAGAGAGTTGATATTTTTCTTCTTGTTAAATTGAGCTGTGGGAGGTATCATATGCTGAACTAGTACATTTCAAAAGACAAAAACCCTAATGTTTTAAGGAGTGTTTTTCCCCATTAACATGTTGCTAAGCAACATTTTTACAATATCAGCAGCTCTATAACTACAAGCTGAATGAATGTCTGGAAATGGAGAAAGAATCAGAGAAGCAAAGAAAGAGTATTTATCGCTTCTGTTAGTGTACATACAATTCCTTTGTTACTAGAGTTGCAGTGATCTCAAATATGTTAAAGCAAAGATAATGGAGCACTTCCTCCCCATGTAATTAACAATAATCATGTGATATTCATCAGAGTCATGCCCTATTTTTAATAATATACTAATATACTAATTTTTATATTAAGAAAACTTCAAATATATACAAAAATAGCAGAGTATAATGAACTCCTATATATCCATCAACCAGCTTTAACAATTTTCAACTCACGGCCAATCTTATTTTATCTATTTCTCCTCCTACTTCCCACTTATTTGAAGCAAATACCAGACATCATAACACTTCATCTGTAAATATTTCAGCATTTATCTTGGAAAGGCAAGGTTTCTCTCTCTCTCTCTCTTCTTTTTTAAGCAAAAGCCCAATATCATTACCACATCTCAATCAGAAGTTAATAATCATTCTTTAATGTTAACAAATGTCTGATGTTCCAACTTCCAATTATTTCATGTTTTCTCTTTTAACCATTTCAATGAGGATATCAATAAGGTCCATATGTTGACTGGTTAATGTGTGCCTTAAATTAATTTTACTCTATAAGCTCCTTTCCATCTATCTTTTTTCCTTCCACTTAGTTTAATAAAGAAACCATATCATTTGCCCCGTAGAGACTCCTAAAGTTTGTATTTCGCTGCTTCTATCTTCGAGATTCTGGCAAATTGTTTGGATCTAAAGGCTTGATCAGACTGAGGGTTGATTTTTTTTTTTTTTTGGGCAAGTCTAATTCATAAATGATATTACATTCTTATATCAGGAGGCATATAAGGTCTGGTTGCCTTTTCATAATGTTAGTAGACTTTTGGGATATATAACGTGATTCATTAATTCATTACAGATTGCAGAATAACGCTCTTCACTTATTAGGTATAACATTTCTATGTAGAAAAATTTACCTTCACCATCCATTTGTGTACCAAGTGATGTGCTTCATATGGGAAAGGGAGGATAAATGCTTGACTCTTATCTGCTATTTGCCAGTTGTCAAAATGATGGGTTTACTAGCTACCTGCCAATGGTGACCAGTTCGGATTTATTTGTTTTGCTATCATCATAAATAAGACACTGTTCAGTCATTTGCAGTTATTTGTTGGTGTTTAAATGGTCCTATAATTGGCCAGTGAGAACTTCTTCAAGTTGACTGGAGTCGCTTTTTCAGTGTTACCATGTGGGAAAACCTAACAAACAAACAAAACCTGAGTATGATGCTTTCTTTCGTTTTTTGGGTTGTTGTTGTTGGGTTTTTTTTTTTTAAGATTTCATTTATTTGAAAGAGAGAAAGAGCACAAGCAGGTGGAGTGACAGCAGAAGAACCAGGTTCCCCACTGAGCATGGAGCCCAATGTGGGGCTTGAGTGGGGCTCCATCCCAGGACCTTGGGATCATGACCTGAGCCAAAGGCTGGTGCTTCACTGACTGAGCCACCCAGGTGCCCCACAATGTTTTTGGAGGAGTTCTTTAATAAGAGTTAATAGTTAATATTTAAAGTTAAAAGAACAATAGTTCTTTGTCTATTTCTTTTATGGATGTCTGATCTTTTTAGACATTCGGTCTTTATGGTGGTTGATTTTGATAAGCTATATTTTTCTTTAAAATTACCCATTTCATTTAGGATTTCAAGCTTAATTGCCTAGAGTGGTGCAAAATAGTCTCTGATGACTTTAAAGTTCCTCGGTCTTGAAGATTATTTCCTCTTGTCATTTCTAATTTTATATGCAAGCGTTTTCTTTTTGTCCTACTGGCGTTAGCTAGTAGTTTGTCTACATTTATTTATTTATTTATCTTTTTAAAGAATCAGCTTCTGGACTTACTAATTGTAATTATTCAATGTTTTCTAGCTGAATTTCGTTTGTTTTCCTTTTGCTTTGCTTTTTCTTTTCTAGCCTTCAGTCTTTAATTCATTTACCTTCAGAATTTAATTTTTAATGTTATGGTTATTTAATGCTGTCAAATTCCCTCTGATTTTATCTGTATGCCATAGGTTCTGATTTTGTGTTTTCAGGAAATTCTGTGATTCTAGAGTTATTTAGTAACAGGGGCTTTTGTTTTCTTTTTAGTTTCTAAGTAAAAGGCCTTTCTGGTTTTGATTTTCTTATAGCTTGTTTTAGAGCGTGGCAATCAGAGGATGCTCCTCATATTATTCCTATTCTTTGGAATTTATTAAGCTTTTTTTCGTGGCCTGTAATATGATCAATTTTTGTGAACATTACATGTGCTCTTGACAAGAAGAAATATTTTCTAGTATGTGAGTTCACAGTTCAATGTCTGTAAGATATATTTTATTACATTGTTTAAATCTTCTAAATTCCTACTCACTTTTAGATCATATCATTTGTGTTAGATTTAGAAAAATGTGTTAAAAATATCTCATAATTAGTGTGTCTGTGTCAATTTCTCTTTGTATCTTTTTTTGGTTTCTGCTTTATGAAAATATTGCTGTTACAGTGTGTAAATGTTAATAACTGAAAAATCTTCACTATGAATCCTAGCTGCTAGCATTATAAGGTCTCCTACTTTTTCTATGATGACTTTTCTTTATATTTTGCCTTTGTCTGGATAACAATATCATGACCTCCTCTTCCTTTTTATTTGCATTTGCTGGGTCCAAACTTTTCCCCACCTGAGTCTCTTTATTTTAGATATATATGCTGTATATAGCAGCATTTCCCTCTGCTAAACAGTCGGAAAACTTTTCTTCTTTTTTTCTTAATAGGTTGGTAAGTCCAGTTAAACTTATTTATGTGATCCATAGGTTTGGCCGATACATGTGTTTTATGTGCATAGATTTTTAAAATGTGGTCTATTTATTTTGCTTTTTTTGTATATATTTTTTGCTCTCATGAAAATGTGCATTCTTGTTTTCTTGATTACTTATAATGTTTTTACTGTTATACCTTTATGCAATATCCTTAGATCTTTTTATTTCATTTTAGTTATTTTCTGTTAGTTCTCAACAATGAGCAAAATTGAGTTAGCTAGTAACTTCCTCTCCCCTCACTCTCATCTAGCATCTAATGAGAAGTACCATTATTTTACTTCTAGTTAATAACAAGAAAATAATTAGAAAGATTATTTTTCATATACTCACCATTCTCTCCCCATTTTTGGGAGTTATAATATATTTACAATGTCAAAGTATACTATACTCTCTCCCTTATAACCATCATTTATTATTAGTTCTATAAAAATATATATTTAATGCTCACCATAAGTCTTTATATAAATGTCTTCTGGGTGCCTGGGTGGCTCAGTTGGTTAAGCATCTGCCTTTGGCTCAAGTCATAATCCCAAGGTTCTGGTATCAAGCCCCATATCAGGTTCCTTGCTCAGTGGGGAGTCTGCTTCTCCCTCTGCCTGCCGCTCCCCCTGCTTGTGCTTTCTTTGTCAAATAAATAAATAAAATCTTTAAAAAAAAAAAAAAAGATCTGTTAAATGTCTTCCTAGGCATTTCGGTTATGTAAATTTATTTTCTAGTACATTTCTCAGCAAAGTCACATCAGAACAATATTTCCTGAGTTTACTGTGCCCATAACAGAATGTTTGTGGCTTCATAAGTGAAAACCAGTTTGTCTGGATATAAAATCTACACCTTAAATTTCCTGTCGTTGAGAATCAAAGTTTTTCTATTGGAAAATCTGAAACAAATGCAATTTTCTTTCTTTCATGAGTGGGCATGTACCCAAAGATTGCCTTTCCATTTTTATTTATTTTATTTTATTTTATTTATTTATTTAGGTAAAGTTCAGTAGATCTAGAAGAAAATATTTTGTTAGTCACTCTGTGTTGATTTCCCAGGTATAAGGTGTGTTTTTTTAATATGTAGCTAAGTTTTTTTATAATAATTTTTATTATATTATGTTAGTCACCATACAGTACATCCCTAGTTTTTGATGCAAAGTTCCATGATTCATTACTTGTGTATCAAGTTTTGTTTTTATTTCAAAAAAGTTCTTTGTAGTTTTTAGTTTGTTTTGTTTCATTGCTTCAGAGATCTCACAGTGCATCCATGTTAGATATTCTTTGTCTGTCTCTTGTATCTCCCATTTTCTCTCAAATTCTTTTTCTCTTTACTCCTTTTCAAAATTTTCATTATTTTCTTCCTTTCAACTTCCACTTTCTATTATATTGTCTTGCTAATTTATTTGCTCTCATGTGCCTTTTAGTTTAGTCCTCATTTCTGAAATACTCTTTACTTACAATTCTTTCCTATATTGTATCACCTCATTTTTTATTTTTAAAAATTTTTATCCTGATTTATGTAATTCTTATATTTTTTGTGTCACTTTCTTTTAGCTCATTGAGGGTAGAGATGTTTTTCTGCTCTTTTTTCTCCTTTATTCTTATAATTTTGTATTGGATTTGAACACTATTCTTTTCCCATTGCTCACTCCTATGATTACTTTTAGGAAAGAAGACTGAACCATGATTCCTTTTCTAGCTTTATTGATCTAGAGCTCCTTCCTCTGCTGTTTTTGCAGCACACACACACACTTGCACACATGTACTCCCATATAATCTTGTATTTTCCAAATATACTTCTTCTGTTGTCCTTCCCCAATTTTATCTGAGCCTCCTTTTTCTTGTGTCCCCATTAGACCTATTCTAATCTATTTGGATTCTACCCCTAGTCGATTACCTCAGTCCTGGAAGGGAGCTTTGGTTGGGCAGTTTTGAGAGTTCCTTAGGCTCCTTATGTTTTAGACCCCTCTGACCTTACCATCAATCCATTTTTGAATTGGAATGTGCAAAGAATCCTTTGATGTTTTCTGTTCTTCTTAATCTACCATGATTTCCAGTGATTTCTTACTTGTGTTTTGAGAATTCTGTTCTCAGTTTCATCCAAAACTCCATCACTTCCCCCTGCTTCCTTCTGAGCAGATTCTAATATGGCACACACAGGATTTTCATAGCCATTGGTGGTTTGTCCCCAGGCTTCCATACTTTGTGTTTATTGTAGGTATTATTGATGAATGTTCAGTTTTGCTACCCTAATTCTCTATTTCTAAAGGACTGTTTGGAGATATGCTTAAAAGCACACCATCATTATAATTTCCTTCAGGAAAATTTTAAATTGTCTAGCAATACACTATCTGATCCTTCTTTTCTATGTTGGCAGATCCTGGTATAGAATCATAAGGTTGCAACAGTCTTAAGAATCATGTTATCCCTCCACATTTTATCTTCCTACAAATGCCTTTATACATAGTCATTTGCCAGCCTTCTGGGAAATTCATTCTATTGGCAATAGTCTGTATTGATTAAAAGGCACTTTTTAGGTTGAAATTAAATTTGGGTCATTATTCCACATGCTAGGATAACTCTAGGCATATTTTTCTGGCTTGCTCACTTGAGGGAAGCATATTAAGAATAACAAAACAACAATTAAGAGTGTAAGACAAATGAAGGACTCTAATTCTCATGTGCATTAATTAGTGTTACAATTTTCTGGCAATATCTGTATTCTAACTCTGGTTAGATTCATCTTAAATATAGACTAATTTGAGCCAAAAATTAGTAAGCATTTGCAATATGTTATTCACTGTCCTAAGTATGTTGTGTTTTAACTAATTTTTTCCACACAATATTCTTTAAGACATTCCATTATTATTCCCATTTTACTCATGTGGAAACTGAAGAGCAGAGAATTTAAATACGTGTCCAAGATCACACAGTTTGTAAGTAGTAGAGCCAACTCAAGTAATTCAAACTCAAGTAATCTTATTCCAAAATTCACTATCACAATTATCATGTAAATATTTTTGCCGGGAAGTTTATCTATATTTAGGCTGGGTTGGAATCTTCTGCTTATCCCAAGTTAGTTATAAACAAACCATGCTTCTCAGACTTCCATGTTTGATTATAGTTATAAATATTACTCCATTAGACCCCATAAGTCAAGGATCAGAGGGAATGGTTTATGGGTATAAAATATTATTGTCCTCTAATGGTCACTGTATTTTTTTTCCCAAAAGGCATTGTTTCTACAAATTGGAGAGCTTCTAGAGGGTTCTTCTCCTTCAGAACTTCTTATTTATTACTCTATGACCCCTTCAGCAACTAACCCCATTTTGCTGCTATAACTGCTACTAACAGCTATTATTTGAAAGTTTACCATTTTTCTGAAAACATAAGTTCTTTAGATCAATTACACCATTTAATCTTTATAATAACACATTGAGGCAGATGGCATTATTACCTTAATTCTACCAAGAGGAAACTGAATTCATACAGGTTTTAAAAATTGCCCCATATGGGGTGCCTGGGTAGCACAGTCAGTTGAGCAGCTGACTCTTGGTTTCCAGTCAGGTCATGATCTCAGGGTTGTGAGACTGAGCCCTGCTTAGAGCCCCACACCATATTTTAAAGTTAAGAAAAAATACCCTTCAAACAGTATATGAAAGAGATATATGCACTCCCATATTTCTTATGGCATTATTCACAATAGCCAAGATATGGAAACAACCTAAGTACACATCAATGGATAAATGGATAAAGAAGATTTTATATATATATGACAGTGGAATATGATTCAGCCACTAGAGAGAAGGGCATTCTGCCATTTACAACATTGATGGATTTTGAGCAAATTACTGTAAATGAGAGAAGTTGGACAGAGAAAGACACGTACTGTATGATATCACTTATATGTGGAATCTAAAGAAGCCAAACCCATAAAAACAGTAAATGGTGGTTACTGGGAACTAAGGGGTAGGGGGATAATACAGTTGTCATTTGAGGTATACACTTGCAATAAATAATAAATATGTCCTAGAGATAAAAGGTACATACAGTCAATATAGACAAAAAAATTGTATTAAAATCCTCAAATTTGCTATGAGACTGGAATTTTAACGATCCCAGCCACTGAAAAGAAAAAAAAATAATTATGTAACATGACAGAGGTGATAATTATGGCTACAGTGGCTATTACAAAGTAAAAATGTATCAACATGTTGCACACCTTGAATTTCTAGAATATTGTATGTCAAATGTATCAATTAAAAAAATAAAATGAAATGAGTTTGGAAGTTTTCCTTCCATTTCTATCTTTTGGAACAGTTTCAGAAGAATAGGTATTAATTTTTTTTTAATGTTTGGTAGAATTCCCCTGGGAAGCTATCTGGACCTGGGCTTTTGTTTGTTGGGAGATTTTTGATCACTGCTTCAATTTCCTTGCTGGTTATGGGCCTCTTCAGGTTTTCTATTTCTTCCTGGTTCAGTTTTGGTAGTTTATACATCTGTAGGAATGCATCCATTTCTCCCAGATTATCTAATTTGTTGGCATATAGTTGCTCATAATATGTTCTTATAATTGTTTGTATTTCTTTGGTGTTGGTTGTGATCTCTCCTCTTTCGTTCATGATTTTATTTATTTGGGTCCTTTCTCTTTTCTTTTTGATAAGACTGGCCAGGGGTTTATCAATTTTATTCTTTCAAAGAACCAGTTGCTAGTTTTGTTGATCTGTTCCACTATTTTTTTTTTTTTGGCTTCTATTTCATTGATTTTTGCTCTGATCTTTATTAATTCTCTTCTCCTGCTGGGTTTAGGCTTTATTTGCTGTTCTTTCTCCAGCTCCTTTAGGTGTAGGGTTAGGTCGTATATTTGAGACTTTTCTTGTTTCTTGAGAAAGTCTTGCATTGCTATATACTTTCCCCTTAGGGCTGCTTTTGTTGCATCCCAAAGATTTTGAACAGTTGCGTTTCCATTTTCATTTGTTTCCATGATTTTTTTTTTTAATTCTTCTTTAAATTCCTGGTTGACCCATTCATTCTTTAGTGGGATGCTCTTTAGCCTCCATGTATTTGAGTTCTTTCCAACTTTCCTCTTGTGATTGAGTTCAAGTATTAGCCTCCATGTATTTAAGTTCTTTCCAACTTTCCTCGTGTGATTGAGTTCAAGTTTCAAAGCATTGTGGTCTGAAAATATGCAGGGAGTGATCCCAATTGTTTGGTATCAGTTGAGACCTGATTTGTGACCCAGGATGTGATCTATTCTGGAAAATGTTCCATGTGCACTAGAGAAGAATGTGTATTCTGTTGCTTTGGGATGGAATGTGTGAATATATCTGTGAACACCATCTGGTCCAGTGTGTCATTTAAAGCCCTTATATCTTTGTTGATTTTTTTGCTTAGATGATCTGTCCATTTCAGTGAGGGGGCTATTAAAGCCCCCTACTATTATTGTAATATTGTTAATGTATTTCTTTGATTTCATTATTAATTGGCTTATATAATTGGCAGCTCCATGTAAGGGGCATAAATATTTACAATTCTTAGATCTTCTTCCTGGATAGACCCTTTAAGTATAATATAGTGTCCTTCCTCATCCTTATTATAGTCTTTGGTTTAAAATCTAATTTGTCTGATATAAGGATTGCCACCCCAGCTTTTTTTTTTTTTTTTTAATGTATATTAGCCTGGTAAGTGGTTGTCCATCCCCTCGCTTTAAATCTGGATGTGTCTTCAGGTCTAAAATGAGTCTCTTGCAGACAACATATAGATGGTTCTTGTTTTTTTTATCCAATCTGATACCCTGTGTCTTTTGATTGGGGCATTTAGCCCATTTACATCTAGGGTAACTATTGAAATATATTAATTTAGTGGCACTGAATTGCCTGTAAGGTGACTGTTACTGTATATTGTCTCTGTCCTTTTCTGGTCTATGTTACTTTTAGGCTCTCTCTTTGCTTAAAAGACCCCTTTCAATATTTCTTGTAGGGCTGGTTTGGTGATCACAAATTCTTTTAGTTTCTGTTTGTCCTGGAAGCTATTTATCTCTCCTTCCATTTTCAATGACAGCCTAGCTGGATATAGTATTCTTGGTTGCATATTTTTCTCATTTAGTGCCCTGAATATATCAAACCACAATGAGATACCACCTCAAACCAGTCAGAATGGCTGAACTTAACAAGTCAGGAGACAAAAGATGTTGGCAAGGATGTGGAGAAAGGGGAACCCTCCTACACTGTTGGTGGGAATGCAAGCTGGTGCAGCCACTCTGGAAAACAGTTATTGAGGTTCCTCAAAAAGTTGAAAATAGAGATAGCAGTTGCATTACTGGGTATTTACACCAAAGATACAAATGTAGTGATCTGAAGGGGCACATGCACCCCAATGTTTATAGCAGCAATGTCCACAATAGCCAAACTATGGAAAGAGCCTAGATGTCCATCAACAGAAGAATGGATAAAGAAGATGTGAGATATATATTATATATACACATACACATATATCTTGCCATTTAGACATGAAATTGCCATTTGCAGTGATGTGGCTGGAACCAGAAGATATTATGCTAAAAGAAATAAGTCAACCAGAGGAAGACAATTATCATATGATCTCACTGATATGTGGAATTTGAGAAACAAGGCAGAGGATCATAGGGGAAGAGAGGGAAAAAAATGAAACAAGACAAAACCAGAGAGGGAGATAAACCATAAGAGAAGACTCTTAATCTCAGGAAACAAACTGAGGGGTGCTGGAGTAGAGGAGGTGGGAGGGATGGGGTGGCTGGGAGATGGACGTTGGGGAGGGCATGTGCTATGTTGAGGGCTATGAATTGTTTAAGACTGATGAATCACAGACCTGTACCCTTGTAACAAATAATATATTATATGTTAAATAAATATATAAATTAATTAAAATAAGATAAAATAAAATAAAACAAAGTAAAATAAATTATAAAATGAAATAAAACAAGAAAAAATAGCTTTCTCAATCATGGAATTTTATTACTTTTCAACTCCTCTTCCTTCATCCCCAACATCAGTTTATTTATTCAACTTAGCCAAGGGGCAGAGACTTTAAAGCAGAAGGTTTCAAAGTCAAATGCTTATATGGCTCAGAAGAGGATATAAATGAGTGCAACAGGCTGAGAACTTCAACAAATATTCTAGAAAAGGGGAAGCTACCATCTGCCTCTAGCCTATAGTTGCAAAATGAAACTTTGAACATATGTAAGTGGAACATGTATACGTGGAATTTATATATGAACCTCAGTCTTGTCAAATCTTGCAATTTTTTCATAAGAAACCAGAAATCTGGATTTGATTATTAAATCCTCAGACTTTTAGAAGATTGACAACTAATTTAAAAAAAGTTTAAATTCTATGTTGTCTAACAAAAAGCCCTGCAATGACACATCTTGCTGGCTCTTGGCATATTCCTTAACTAAATATATCTGAATGTCTTTATCATCAACAGAAGAAAGAAAACAGGATGAGAAGACAGTGGTGTAACCAAAGATTTTCACTCTTTTATTGTACCTCCTGTGTACCAGGCCTTGTGCTGGCTAATTAGGATGTAATAGGGAATAAATCAGGCAACATTTCTTACCTTGGTGAAGTTCAGAGGCTAGGGGGACAAACAGGCAAGTAAATAGAAATTACAACATGGTGAGGCAAGTCTTAGAAGGAGAAAATTCAGGGTGCTGAATTGAGTGGAAGCCCACTCAAGCAGGATAGAACTCAGACCTGGAAGGAGTTCCAGCTGACACTTTAAAGAACAGGTAGAATTATTAATATTAAGTACATTCCAGGCACATTGCTTGTTTCATTTGCATCATATTCTGTGGTTAAATTTGGTGGTGATGATGATGATGATGATGGTGATGGTGGTGGTGGTGGCGGTGGTGGTGATGATGGAGATTCACCTTCTACACACGACAAAACTTCGGTAACTTGCTCAGGATTAGAGAGCTAGTAAGTGGCCAAGCCAGGATTCAAATTAGATTCAAGTACATCTGACTCCAAAATCCAAGCACTTTCATAATGATAAAAAGGTTCCTATTTATTGAGCACTTACTATGTGCCGATGCCTGTTTTAATTGTTCTATATGGGTTGATTCCTCATTTATTTCTCAGGATGATCTTATCAGATACTGTTATTATTTATGTTTTCTGGATGAAGGCACACTGGATAAGGTTTAGAGAGAGTCATCACTTTTCTTATAGTCTTAGGCAATGAGTAAATTTAAGACCTGGGATTAGAACCAAGGGAGGACTGCTCTTAACCACGGGGCAAGCAGATGGAAGGCAGGGTGAGCGTGGTGAGTGTTCTAGGTAGAAGGAGACCCATACACGCAGACATGGAGGTAGAAGAGACTATGACCCATTTGAGGGACTTTTTAATTCAGCATGGTTGGACTTCACAAGAGAAAGTTAAGAAACAGATGGATATTCACCTTAGATACGAAACTGAGAGCTTAGTGGGCTTGATAATGCCTTTTTTTTTGCCTTAGTAAAAGCCTGGAGAGCTTCACTGTCAGATCGGAACAGCTGATGTGACACCAGTTCCAGCTTAATTCCATCTACTGATGTGCTAGGAAAATTATTTTTCTGTCCCTGATGGGCAGCATTGTGGGGTACCAAAATACTTGTAAATTGGAGTCTGGTTTCTAAGAGTTCAGGTTAGGAAAGGCATTATTTCCTAACAAAGAGGCTCTTGATTTTTGGCTAATTCCATTTGTCTAGTGCTTCCTCCCTATCACCCCACATCCTTCTCCAGAGAACATTTAGTCTCCCAAATTGAAAGCACCATTGTAGAAGGCAGGGTTCTCATCCAGGAAATTTTGAAACATAATGCTCCAGCTCCAATTGACAACACCAGGAGCTTCTCAGCATGTGGTCTGTTTGGGGGATTTTTTTCTTCTTTAAGCAGCATTTAAAAAAATGTAAGAGAGAACAGCCCAATGGAGAGGGAGGAGAAAGAAAGCTTATTCCTCCTTGCATAGTAAAGGCAAGACTCAAGAAGACTTGTTTAAAAAGGATAGAGCAGATTTTCCCCACTACGTGTGGTTTTTATTTTTCAAGAACTACATGTGATCTTTCCATAAAGACAGGAAAGCAGGTGGTTGTCACCCAGGGATCAGATAACCAGGTGTCCAGTCCTGCCTGTGCCTTTGACCTGCTTGGGATTCTTTAAAAAGTCAGTTCACCTCTTACAGCTCCTGTTTTCTTATTTTGTATTCTATGTGGCTGTGCGTTTTGGGGGAGCTGGATTTATTTCTGATGCATCGTTGTTGTCCTCCACCCGAGTGTGTAACATTGCTGAAACAGAGTGTCTCCAAGATCAACCTCAAATATTCAGTGACTCCAGAACATCAGAGAAGAAATAGTCTATGGCTATTTGGGGAAAACATTTTTTAGATCAAAAGGGAAAAAAAATATATAAAACATTGAATTCCTGGCCATAGTACACACTGAACATTCAATTAATTAACTTCTTATCTAGCTGCTTGGCATGGAGCCTTTATTTATAAACCAATTTCTTCTGAAGGTAGAGTGAATCGAAGGCTCAATTTTAATCATGAAAAACCTGAATATTCCTAGTTATACATTCTCAACTGAGCTTCAAGGAAGGCAGTATGTCTTCCTAAGTAATAGGGAGACAAGTTGAGGAAACAGGAGGGGACAGAGCTGGGTTGGGTCTGCATAAACCGTGCTGATTGTCTATAATTAAGCAACTTATCTTTCTGGTTGCTATTATTTTGCCCGAGGATACATGAATGGTGTGTCTCATTATCCAATTTCTATGATGCCATGGATGAAGTCTCGACACTCGAAGGATACGCCAGGCACCGTGCTAAGTCCTTGACTTTAACCTAACTCATTTAGCCTGTATAATTACTTTCTCAAGAAGCTACTACTATTTTTCATATTTTATAGATAAGGAAATCAAAACTTTGAGAAGCTAAATACCTTCTCCAGCTGAATAATTAAAGAGTGAAGCCATTCATTCTCTTATTCAATAACTATTTATTGAGTACTTACTATGGGCTCAGGACTTGGAATACACTAGTGAATAAAATTAACAATGATCCATATCCTTGAATAGGGAAATAGATAAATCATAAATAGCAAGAACACCAAATAAGCAAATCAAATAGCATATCAGAAGGTGATAAATGCCATTAAAAAAAAAAGATTCAAGAGGGTCTGGCAGTGCTGAAAGAAGCCAGAGGCTGGGTCAATTATGCTACCACAGAATAACCCTGAGAGGAAAATAAAACAAAAAACATTAAAGGTAGCCTCTTCAAACTTTCCTGCCATCTGACTCTGAATCACTTTGAAAGCAAAGTACAAGGCCTTGTTGCAGATAGTTTATTTAGGAGATGATCCCCAGGAAGCAGGTATGAGGAAGTGGGACAAATAAGATGGGAAAGCAAAAAAAAAAAAAAAAAAAAAAAAAGTAAAAAATGGATCCATTATAAAGGTTATTGATTTTAGGCAATAGGGACTGGAATATTCCTATGAGAAGTATTAAGAATTCCTCCTAGAATTGATTATATGAAGGCCAGTAGGCTGGAGTATTTAGCCAATTCCACTGGTTGAGGGTTTTCTGCAGGGGTGTTACCTCACCTGAGTTTATGCGCTGCACCTGTAGGCAGGCTGAGTCCTATGGCTTGGGAGAGAACACGGAAGGATGAGCTGAAAGGCAATGGCAAGCCCTGGAAGTAGAACATTGTCATCATGCAGGACACTGTTCACCACACTACAGCAGAAATAAGGGGTGGGTCAAGGGCATAGGAGGCAAGGTACCCAAATGGTCTGCTATACCTACCTTCTATTTTTTCAAGACACTATTTGGAAAAATCTAAGAGAAGTTGGCGGCAAGAGAAGCTCAAAAATGTAATTTTCTGTGTGACCATAACCAGCATCAAAGAGCAGAATTTCAGAGTAGATTTTGAGCTGAGAGCCATTAGGTAAATAACCAGCACAAGAATCAAGTGGAGATGTTGAGTAGACCACTGGATATAAAAATCAGGAGAGAGGTCACAGATGGAGATACACATCAGAATATAAATGATGTTTAAAGCCAAGATGGGATGATAGCAGCATAGAAGCATGGAGAGATAGAAAGAATATGTGCAATGAGCATCCCATCATTGAGTGGTTGGAAAGAAGAGGAAGAATCAGCAAAGGATATTACGGAATGATCAGGGGTGTGGAAGAAACACGGAGAGGGCTGCATCATAAAGTAGGTGGGAAGTTGGATTTAACCAGGCTGTGTTTTGCCAAGACATGGAAAAGGAGGTGAGAATCAAGGAACTGATTGTAGTACCTAATGCAGGACAAGAAGAGGAGTTAGAGCATCAGGGGGAAGAGGGATAGTGAGAATTTTGTAGGACCACAGAATGGAGGACCCAGTAGGGTTAAAGGATTATGGGGTCAGTATTGGAGGCAGTGAGTTAGGAAGAGAAAAGAGGTTGTCAGGGAGAGGAGTGTATGGAATGAACGTGATGGAAGGTTTGAAGTAATTGATCATAAATTGAACTTAGCAAATCTTCCAGAAATCCATTTAATTTTAATTTGGTTTGCATTTTCCTAATAATTACCTCCGTTCTGGCCCATGTCCACTGTGCACATTTAGACTCAGTATAAATCAGCAAAGCTATTAACACACCTATGTAAAGCATGTTAGATGGAAAGATACAGGAGGGAAATCTCATTTATTTTGTTGTGCGTAAGGATTGAGAGAATTTCATGCTGATTTTTACCTAAGTCCTTCTTATTTGCTCAAATGACCTTAGAAAACTACCAGGGGAATTGTGTGGTTCCCAGCTGATGTATGATTTTACAATAGGTTTGAAATGTGTCCTTTGAAGAAGCAGCCAGTTTCAAGGCTCTGAAAGGATGAGCATGCTGCTGCTTTTGATAATTCAGGGACGCCTAGTTCTGTTGCAAAGTGGTGTTAAGTTAAAGATGAAGAAAGCAGATCCTGTTGTTTTCCTCTGGCTTTTCTGACGACAGCCCCCTAACTGGTTTCTCCTTCTGTAGTGCCTTCCCCATTGTGGCCCATGGAGCTTGCAACTTCCTAAGGGTCAGTGTTATGACGTCATTTCCTTCTTCTGAAGCTTCCAATAGCTCCCAGTGATTGAAGGGTAAAATTCGAATGTCTTCATTTTGGTTATTTAAGGTGATTCATGACTTAATTCCAGTCTCTTCTTGTTTAATCATCACTTGCTTAATACTTCCCAAAATTCACCCAAATTAAGTACCTGCCGTTCTCAATTTATGACCAATATTTTCCTAATTTGATAACATCTCATTTTTTTTCCCCATCTGCCAAGAAGGCCCTTTTCTCTGCCTCTTCAAATATCTAATTTCAATGTACCTTTTGAAAGCCAGGGATAGTTTTACCTCCTCCTTATGCTTGTGTGAACATCTCAGCTGGAAGTGACCTCTCTCTCCTCAGATGGCCCTTTGTTAGGCATGCCATACTGCTTCTGTGACACATGATTTAGGGATAAATTCCTTTATTTATAGGTCACAGACTTTCTATAAAATCAAGGCCACTTTCCATTTATTCCAAACCTCGAGAAAGAGAGAAGAAATGGGTTGGTGCTGACAATGACCAAAAGCCATGAGCAGGGGATGTGAGGAACCCAAGTCCCAGCAAGGAAGGATGGGGCAAAGGTAGGGCCCTTGATGATGCTGAACAGCTTGAAGGCTCACTAGGTAAAGATCTCTTCCCTAATCATGGAAACCATTTGTTTACTCAGTACTATGGAATGAATAGCACATTCAAGAGAGAAAACAAGTAGAGAAACAAATATGACCCCTGACATCGAAAATTAAACTAGGAACAGGAGGAGTGCTGAGTGGGGTGTCAGTGACCCACAAGCACACCTTCAGTTTTAGCCTTCTAGTAAATCCTCAGAGAAAGCTAACAGAACTCAGATAAGTTGTCATATTCACAATATCAGTGTATCACAGCAAAACAGTACAGATGAAAATTAGTAAAGGTAAAAGGCACATAGGACAGATTCCAGGAGGAACTAGGTACAAGCTTCCAGCTATCTTCTCCCAGTAGGGGAAAACAGTGAGTAATTCTCCCAGCAACAATATGTAACATCATGCATGAAGCATTACCAACCAGAGAAGCTCACCTGAGCCTTGGTGTCCAGAGTCGAGGTCACTCACACAGGCATGGGGCACTTGTGTAAATGACCTTAGCTACTCATTCTTCATCACCACCCCTCTAAAGGACAAACAGATACATCATGGGCCAGAGCCCCAGGTGAATAAAAATGGGCATTTATCATAAATTACATTGTTAGCATAAACTATCTGGCATGACCCACATCCCCATGTATATAAGGACACTCTTATCAGGCAGGATAATCCCAAGGTTTAGAGTCTATATTCCAGGAGCTTATCAAGGATTAATTTCCAGAAGCAGCCCAGGCCTGCCAAGTTAACCTATTACTGCACAGGGTAACTCCATTTCCCTAGTCATAAAACAAAGATATTGGATGAAGTCATGGGTTCCCAAAATTTGTGGGCATAGGTGTAGACAGGGTGGGAGTTGCATAGCAGAATTCCCAGTGCACTAGGTCTACAGTGAAATCGGGCCACTGTAATTTTTAAAAATTCCTTTTCTTGATTCTGACATTTACTCTTTGGTCTAGGACCACTGGATGCAGTGAGGTAGTTAGAAGCCCAACTTCTGGAACCAGATTACCTTGAATCTTATCTCTGTTACTTACTAGCTGTTTAACTTGAGGCAAGTCATTACACACTCAGTCTCAGTTTCCTCATCTGTAAAGTGAGGATAAAAATAGTACATACCTTTTAAGATTCTCTTTTTAATGAAAGGAGTAATACATATTTAGAGCAGTGCCTGGCCTATAGTAAGAACTATATAAATATTATTATTATCCAAAGAACATTTCCTACCCTAATATTCTAGCATTCTGGAAATCAAAATACAGCAGAAATGGACTCCAGAGATTTCTTCCCCTCATACAGTTAATGTTTTCCATTTTTCTTTTTTCTGCCAGTTATGCTCAGAATTGGGGGGCTAGATAATAAGAGGTGATGGCCAGCATCCTTATGGTTAAGCACTTGCTTAGCAACCATTGATCATGACCAGCACCTGAGAGGACTGCTCATCTTCTGCAATTGATGCCCCACTATAATTTAACATGTGGTACTAAACTCTTAAAAGATCACTGGTTTCATGAGTTGAAAGATAGCTAATAGCTCTGGTTCAAAGAAATCCCCTCTTGACCAAAAACCAGTTTAGTATTTTAGGATTTAGTAGCTATTCAAATGCAAGTTAACCTACCGACAACATATAGAGATGGGTTAATATTAACTGATGAATGCCAGGGCTGACATGTTGCCTAATACATTTTAGATGGATTGTTCCATATACACAAAAGAGGTCTCAATCTCAAATAGCATGCCCATGATATTTTGGACTTCTTAAAGAAGTGGTTTCCAAAACTTTTTATTGAATACCGTATCAGTGAAAATTTTATTGATAGATATATATGCTTATACTCTGGCATAGGTGTATTTATAAGTTATATAGGAGGACTTATGTTTTAATCTATCATAACTATAAAATATTTTAAAGGTTTCAGGTGGTAAATAATATTAAAAGAGCGATTATAAAACAGTTTAAAATAAGATTTAAACATATTTATTGTCGGTATAAAATGTGATAGACTACTTCTTTATTTCTTTAAAACAATTGGTTTAACCTTTTGTGGATAAGCCAATTTGAAGCTTTGGTTCTAAGGTTCAGGTCTTATTTCTATTTATGTCTATACTTAAGTATAGGATCTGAAAATGATCTTCACAAAGACTTGATTCTCCATAACTTTATTGACTGAGAGAACTGTTCAAATAATACCACCCGAATTTATTCTGGGTATCTACAGAGAGGCAGAGGCTATCTATAATTGGTGTTTTTATAATATGGGATTCCTTTTTTTTTCCTTTCTTTCTTCCTAGAAGCAGTTTGTAATAGTGAATATCGAAAAATCCCCTTTGATATCCATCCCTGAGATCAAATACCTATGAGCCACATTTCACATTTTCTCTGTTGCTTTGATCCCCAGTGAACACAAATCTAGGTTCTTAANTAGATAATAAGAGGTGATGGCCAGCATCCTTATGGTTAAGCACTTGCTTAGCAACCATTGATCATGACCAGCGCCTGAGAGGACTGCTCATCTTCTGCAATTGATGCCACACTACAATTTAACATGTGGTACTAAACTCTTACAAGATCACTGGTTTCATGAGTTGAAAGATAGCTAATAGCTCTGGTTCAAAGAAATCCCCTCTTGACCAAAAACCAGTTTAGTATTTTAGGATTTAGTAGCTATTCAAATGCAAGTTAACCTACCGACAACATATAGAGATGGGTTAATATTAACTGATGAATGCCAGGGCTGACATGTTGCCTAATACATTTTAGATGGATTGTTCCATATACACAAAAGAGGTCTCAATCTCAAATAGCATGCCCATGATATTTTGGACTTCTTAAAGAAGTGGTTTCCAAAACTTTTTATTGAATACCGTATCAGTGAAAATTTTATTGATAGATATATATGCTTATACTCTGGCATAGGTGTATTTATAAGTTATATAGGAGGACTTATGTTTTAATCTATCATAACTATAAAATATTTTAAAGGTTTCAGGTGGTAAATAATATTAAAAGAGCGGTTATAAAACAGTTTAAAATAAGATTTAAACATATTTATTGTCGGTATAAAATGTGATAGACTACTTCTTTATTTCTTTAAAACAATTGGTTTAACCTTTTGTGGATAAGCCAATTTGAAGCTTTGGTTCTAAGGTTCAGGTCTTATTTCTATTTATGTCTATACTTAAGTATAGGATCTGAAAATGATCTTCACAAAGACTTGATTCTCCATAACTTTATTGACTGAGAGAACTGTTCAAATCATACCACCCGAATTTATTCTGGGTATCTACAGAGAGGCAGAGGCTATCTATAATTGGTGTTTTTATAATATGGGATTCCTTTTTTTTTCCTTTCTTTCTTCCTAGAAGCAGTTTGTAATAGTGAATATCGAAAAATCCCCTTTGATATCCATCCCTGAGATCAAATACCTATGAGCCACATTTCACATTTTCTCTGTTGCTTTGATCCCCAGTGAACACAAATCTAGGTTCTTAAAACTCAATTTTGACCATATCACTTTTCTTCACTATATGGTAGACAAGTCTGGGCGACATAATACCAGTCTCCGATTCACTGCATTCTATAGTAGGAAAGAAGAGGGAATAAACTAGAGGTTCATAACACCTGACAAAAGACAACGTGTTCTCATGTAAACAAATGCATGCACCTATCTGGGAAGTAGACAGGGCTACCTGGCTCAAAACACTGTAGATTATATATTTTCATGTTCTAGATAGTGATTCCCAAAGTGTGCTCCTGAAACCCACAGCATCAGCATCACCTGGAAACTTGGTAGAATTGCAAATTCTCAGGCCCCACCCCAGACCTACTGAATGAGAAACTGAGGTGCAACCAAGTCATCTGTGTTTCAACAGTCCTCCTAGTGATTCTGAGGCATGCTAAAGTTTCAGAACCATTGCATCAGTATGTCTTCATGTTCTATATGCTTATTTTTCAAATTTCTGCTATTTGTGATGACTCCCTACTATCATTGGCTATTCTCTAGAGGTACCATTCACACATATGACAAAGTTTGTAGTTCAAGATGGAAGACAATTGTTTTTAAAGCTCCCCAGGTAATTCTCAATATGCATCCAAGGTAAAAGAAGGCACATAAAATCATCTTCCCATTCTTTATGGGCAGATCCAACATGAAAAGGCGTGGGAAAGTGGTGAATACTCAGGCAAGGAATAACAAAAATTTAATTTAGGCATCATTTGAAGGTACTCCATTTTGGCTATCATGCCGCCAAACAGGAAAGTTAAACACTAGAATGGTATTAGCAAATTGGAGCATTCTTGAAAGTAGCAGAACATGGTTTTATGACCATTTTCTACAGTGTATTCTTTGCAACAGTAATTTTGTATAATATATTATCAAGATTCAATAATCATGTAAGCTTGGGAAACACAGTTAAACAGATCTCTTGACGATTTATTGTAGGACTTCTTAGAGCCTTTCATACTGTTAATCTCCTAGAGAAAGATCCTAACATACAGCATTTCCCAAACTTTTTTCTTAACTGAGGGCATCAGAGGGGAGGGGGTGGGGGAATGGGATAGGCTGGTGATGGGTGGTGGGGAGGGCACATATTGCATGGTGCACTGGGTGTTATACGCAACTAATTAATCATCGAACTTTACATCAAAAACCAGGGATGTACTGTACGGTGACAACATAATATAATAAAAAAATATTAAAAATAAATTTAAAAAAAAGAAACACCAATCAGCAGCTTCAGGGATACTACTATTTCATGTGCAACACTTTAGAAAATGCTGCTTTGTGAATGTCAAGAATTTATTGTATATTAGCAGAACAGACATTTTTGGGGGGCCGCTCAGCTTCTACTTCTAATAGCACCCTGATTTCCTTTTCAGAAATTGTATCTCCCCTCTTGAGAGAAGTTTCAGTGGGCTAGTAAACTAAGATGGCTATTTTACAAAGTGGAGCTAACTAGCTTCCAGCAAAGAATTAAGCCTTGATGCCCAAGGCATGCATTGTGCATAATTATTTCTCCCATGCATGTAAAATGGTACTAGTTATGCACCATTTTTGAAAAAGACAAGAAAATGGCCACATAAATCATTTCTCTGTTCTGTAATTTCAAATGAAGAACCCTACTTGAGATATGCTACCATGGTTAAGGACTTCCTTGGGATTACTACTGCTAAATCTATGCTCTTATTACCCAGGTAAAATTTGGCAGTGGGCATATGTCCCAAATTCAAGCAATTGTTTCCTCTCTCCCAGGGCTTTCAATCTTAAAAAAATAGGCAGAATATGAATTGGTGTCTGCATATGGCCACTACCTGTCCTCTAGACTTCCTATTGGTCCTTTGTGTTGCCAATGTTTTATGAATAAGTCTCTGTGCTTAAATTAGCCAGATTAAGTTTCTCTTATTTCTAATCCATGAGACCACCCTAATACCAATAGCTTTCCATATGGCCAACAATCTGGGGGCCTTTATAAAGGGTAGGACAGAAAAAGAAAGACCCAAGTACAATGGGTAGAAAAATCAATTTGAGACATGTTTGGAATTAAATCCAACTTGATATGCTGAATTCTAAGCTCCATTCTTTCCTCTCAACAAACTTAGTTTCTCTGCTTGTTCTTGGCTGATGTAAACAGGCAAACACAATGAATTACTAAATTCACAATTGGGTCCTTGGATGAAAGAACTGTATAAAGAAAAACACTGAATGCCATATACTTCAAATGCAGAAGGCTTTAGGGAAGGGACAAACATCAATCTTCAACAAGTGGGGAAAAAAAGAAAAATTAAGGTGAAAACACCTATAGAAAACAGATGTGAGTGTATTCATCATGCTGATTCCTTTAAGAGTGGCCACTTGATCTAGGAGAGAATGAGGAAAGCTTGTAGCAAAGGATGTCTAAAAATACCTAGAACATTTATTTGGATTTTTTAAGCAGACCACCTGCTGATTTATAAGTAATTATTTGTGCTTTAGCAATGAAAGGCAGTTATTCTGTCAGCAGGGAAGGTCTCAATTATACCCCCATCTTGGTATTGAAAGTGAGGTTCTCCTTGGAAGCCAAAAAAGAAAAAAAAAAGTAAAAAAGAAAAAAATTATAAATGTTCCCAACCAGATGTTCACTTTCAAATCTAAGGGAGATCTCCCAATTATCCTTCTTTCATTAATGAAGCTGTAGAGTGCTAGCATGTGGTTTTACAAGCAGGAGGTCATGCAGAAAGTACCAGAGTGCCAGGAACATTTCCACAATGAGCACAATGTTGAAGCTCTGTTGGGGAGGTTGACCGGGGAGCTGACTTCCTAGGCTTATCCACAATTTCTCTGGATTTTATCACTACGCCAGTCCTAGATTTTCTACATTGGCCCAGCTAAATTAGAAATCAGCCACCAAAATCATACTTGATTTGCTCTAGCATTTTCTACACCATGATAAAAAATATATTGATCATGTTTTTTTCAAACCAGAGTGTGTGTTTTCCTTTCAAGAAGTAGTCTGTGAAGATGAATATGAAAAAATTCCCCTCTCAGATTCTGATTACACAGATAAAAAGCAACACCTCATATTGCTGGGGAAGAAAAGACTGACACGCTTCAAAAAAAAAATTAAGATTTTATTTGTCTATTTCAGAGAGAGAGAGAGTGGGGAGGGGCAGAGGGAGAGGGAGAGACTCTTAAGCATCCTTCACACTGATTGCAGAGCCCACTGTGGGGCTCAATTTCATGATATCATGGCCTGAGCCCAAATCAAGAGTTGGACACTTATCAAATGAGCCACCAGGTGCCCCTGGAGCAACACATTTCAAATTAGTGTCCTCAGAATAGATTTTCATTAATATTTCAAAAAGTGGTTTTCTNATCAAATGAGCCACCAGGTGCCCCTGGAGCAACACATTTCAAATTAGTGTCCTCAGAATAGATTTTCATTAAGATTTCAAAAAGTGGTTTTCTGGGGCGCCTGGGTGGCTCAGTCGTTAAGCGTCTGCCTTCGGCTCAGGGCGTGATCCCGGCATTATGGGATCGAGCCCCACATCAGGCTCCTCCACTGGGAACCTGCTTCTTCCTCTCCCACTCCCCCTGCTTGTGTTCCCTCTCTCGCTGGCTGTCTCTCTGTCAAATAAATAAATAAAACCTTTAAAAAAAAAAAAGGTGGTTTCCTCAAGTTAAATACCAGTTGATTTTAAAAAGCATATTACCCCAAAGATACAGACAGAGTGAATAGAAAGGCCATATGCACCCCAATGTTCATAGCAGCATTGTCCAATAGCTAAATCGTGGAAGGAGACAAGATGCCCTTCAATAGATGACTGGATTAAGAAGATGTGGTCCATATAGACAATGGAATATTACTCAGCCATCAAAATGAACGATTTCACAACATTTACAGCAACATGGACGGGACTGGAGGAGATAATGCTAAGCGAAATAAGTCACAGAGAAAGACAATTATCATATGGTTTCACTCATTTATGGAACATAAGAAGCAGGAAGATCGGTAGGAGGAGAAAGGGAAGAAGGAAGGGGAGGTAAACAGAAGGGGGAATGAACCATGACAGACTATCGACTCTGGGAAACAAACTGAGGGCTTCAGAGGGGAGGGGGGAGGGGAATGGGATAGACTGGTGATGGGTATTAAGGAGGGCATGTATTGCAGGGTGCACTGGGTGTTATACAAAAGTAATGAATCACGGAACTTTACATCAAAAACCTGGGATGTACTGTATGGTGACTAACATAACATAATAAAAAATTATTATAAAAAAATTAAAAAATAAAGTTAAATTAAAAAAATAAAAAGCATATTAGCTATACAGGCTAATTGAACATAATTTTTTAAAAAAAGCATATTAGTTGAGAGTAACAACCAGATAATTTACCTAGATATGGTATATGACGATTAATCCACAGTACGCTTCAGTTAGTGCTTGAAAATAACATAAAAAAAAGAAAAATCCCTTTGAATTAGGAAATGACACAGAAATTTAGATCTGACAGAGGAGATTCTGGTAACTTGCTGGAAAAAAATTTCAAAAGTTTATCAGCACCTAAACTTTTGGTAAAATGGGATCTTTGCTTTACCCGAAGCTTTAAAAATACTTGAGAAGTGCTTTTGCTGTTTGTGCACTTTTTGTTTTATTTTGTTTTGTTCTTTTCTTTGGGGTTTGTGTATGTATGCATGCGTACGTGTGTGTGTGTGTGTGTGTGTGTGTGTGTGTTTGTGTAGTAGATCCTGAGGGAGATAAAGGAGACATAATAACTGAATACTAAACATTAAAGAAACAAGAGTAAATTTCACTTATATGGACTTATACCAAATTTGGACAAATAAACATACATTGATTCTTAAATCCATATTCTGTTGGTCAGACATGACCAAGGAAATTGTTTTTATAAAGCTACCATTAGGGAAAAAATAAAACAAAAGAAAATAAAACAAAACAAAACTAAGCATTAGAAAGAGCTTGGCAGTACATACAAGACACATGAGGGTCAAGAGAAAAATGGAAGGTGATAGATCAGTTAGGGAGCTATCATCATTGTCCCAAGAGCAGGTAATAGAGACAAGTATAGGACAAATGGCAGTGAACTTGGGTGGGGGGAGGGGTAAGACTATGTTATCAAGAGACGTTCATTCCAAAGGCAGGAGTTCTCAGACATTTCCAAAACAAGATATTCTTTGTAATGGCAAAAATTTTGTCCACCTGACATGATAGTATTATCTATATAGCATTTGTTAATAAAGAAAATATACTCACCTACTTCTTGGTTATATGCCCAATACATGGTGGGATATCTTAAATATAATAAGCACTTAATGTGAATATAAATATTATTATAAATTCAATACATAAATGTGTATTCATCTTAACAGTATGTACTTAGATTTGAAAACAATACTATGAACACATCTGGGATAATTATCTGGTTTACAGACAATGATTCCTGTGCATATGGATTTGATTACTCCTTGGAAGTCCTCTGCAGCTCATTTTCTACCTCCCTCCCCCCACCCCACCGCTGCCTACAGTTCATAAATTGAAGCCACTATATTAAAGGAATGAGAGATAGAAGAGTCATGCTTAGGATTTCCAGGTCTTGACTTTGACAGATTTTACCATTACCCTCAAAAAAAGAATTCCTCAAGTAAGTTGCTCAATATGTTGTAGGCCTTAGTTTGCTCATCTATAACATGATGACAACAACTGTACCAACTATGGCTTCAAGAACACAATGACAATGCATATAAAGTGCTTAGCACAGCAGCTGGCACAAGGCAAGGGTTTTTTAATATTAGGTGTTAGCACAGCTCTTTTTCCTCCTTGAAGAATGAGGCTTTTAGAAGACAGCGACTGAAGGGCAGATCTGGATGGCCCCGTAGGACTCATTCCCTGCCCACCCTTTTGAGGAAGCTTTGCAGAAGTGAGCTCAGCAGGCCTGAGTGAACTCTCAAGGTTTCACCTTTCTAATAAGTACACTTCTCTAACCAGAAAGCTTCCATTATTACACAGTTGCAGTGGTGTGCCCGTAAAGTACCTTTCCCAAAAAAACGAACAAAAAAACAAAAAAACATCAACTTTGTAGTGTTTGTCAATTTTTGATATGTAAATACTGTCACCATGGCCAATAGCAAGCTAACAAAGTGAAGTCATGAATGCACCGATGGAGAGAGGTGAGTACAATCAGCTTTTAGGAGGCAGTAGAAGCCTGCTCCAGTCTAAAACAGTCATGCAGACGTTCCCAGTCCTTCTGACTCCTTGAATATATAGAGTATTATGCCACAGCCCCTCTCTGTTAGAACACTGGCCATAATGCCTTCAGAAGAGTTACGGCTGGCTTAGCGATTTCAAGAGATTGTGTACACTCTACTACTTCTCCTTTAAGTTTCCCCCCAATATAGCCTATATTCTATTTGCACTAGTTGGTGTTAGTGGCATGTGACCATGTCCCCTTTGGAGGGCAAAAGTAAACCCAAAGAACATTAGTTTCAAACATCAAAGTCATAGGCTTGGAGGTTATAGAGATGAAGTATCTCAATCATAACAAGCAGATGAATACCTGCTTTACTCTTTCCAAGCTCAAGACTTTATAATCTGGAACATTTCTACAGGAGAATCCGGTTTTCTGCTATAAGTCATCTTGGTATCTTGGTTTCCCATATTGAAAATGACCTCTAACAGGATCCCCAAGGACACTTGCAGATCTAACATCCTGAATGCTGACCCATATTCAAAGCATTGCCCAAACCTGTTAAATCCTTTCCCCAAAGAGCAACTTTATTTCAAACATAGAAAAGGCATACAGAGAACTATAAAGGGTTAGGCATAGAAAGAAATCTTTTTGTTGTTCTTATCACTAATTAAACGCATTTGGGAAGAAGAGACTTTAAGAAAAATTATTAGCTTTTTGTACAAACTTGAAATGCAGAGTAGTAAAAAACTGTCAAACGCAGACTTTTGTTGTACATAAATCTATACCTTAGCTGATACTCATTAAATGCGTCCCTCACTGTTAGCAAGTATGTTCTGCCTTGGCACACACAACTTTTAATTCATTCAACTCAATGGTTTTCTTCTGCTGCAAGTGATTGCCTTTGGCTACGGGCTTATTTGAAAAGGGCTTAGGGGCATGTTTCTCATCTGATTTAACTCTAAACATATTCC
>NC_048220.1:103460224-103503157 GCF_002007445.2 Ailuropoda melanoleuca | reverse complement strand
AAGGAAGGAAGGAAGGAAGGAAGGAAATGTCTTTCTAATAAAGTTTAAGATTGTCAGTTAAAAGGTCAGGAAGAACAAGGATATGGGAGAAGAAATCTGATCTTGACTATGAAGGGTGTGTCATTGGGGACCAGTAGTGCAGAAAGGGGTGGTGGAGAGCATTCCAACTATAAAAGAAGCACAGCTTTCCATTTCTATTTATTCCTTTGGAACATGGTTTGCTCCAACTGCTTTTGCCTTTCTAATGATGCCATAATGCATGTGTCTTAATTAACAAGCATATAGAATAATCCTATGCCTGCCTCCTGATGAGAGTCCAGAAAACAAGCCAAGAGATCCAAGAGAGTAAAAGACATAGACTGCCAGGTCCTAAACTCATATTGTCAGCATGTGGCTGAGGTTGACGAGAAGTCATTATTCTCCTATTACTGGGCTTCTGGGATCTATTAACTCAATATTTCACAGGGCCCCTAGAAAAGAAATAGGAGGGAAGCTGCAATTAATTAAGCATCTATTCTCTTCAAAGATCACTTCTGAAGCTCAGCAGCTGAACTAAAAAAAAAAAAAATTAAAAGGGAATTGTAATGAAAGAAAGGAAAGGTGCTTCTGATAAAGCTTATGATTGTAGTTAATTGGAAACTGGATCCACACTAGAATACTGAAGAAGAAGGCAAAACATACTCAGAAAAATCAGCCCCTGTTCCCGCAGCTCTGAATTAAGTGTCCAAGGCCAGGATTTCAACTTGGTGCTAACATTAATTCACTCTGAAATTTTTGAAGGTTATCACACAGCATCAATTTGCTTATTTGTGAATTGTTTGAGTTTGGTTCCCAGCCCTCAAGGATTGTTCAGAGGAGAAAATTAGATCCTGTATACTGACTTTGAAGGCTCTGATGGGTTGGTCCTACTAATGTCAGGGATAAAAGAACAACCTGGATATTTCAGGGTATATTCCAGAAATGTGCTTTTTAACTAATAATTATTCCCTCAATGACTCTCATATCATGTGGTTAGCCATTGTCTAGTTTCTCCCCTTACCTTGGCTCTGCCTGCACAAGCAAAATTAAGTGGAGCTACAGAGATACTTGCTACTCAGAGATTGTAAGTAGGTTCCTGGTTGACTGGTGCAGGCAGGCATTGTCCATCTATGGAGAATGTGTGGAAACCACATGTGGGTGTGGCATTCAGGTAGTGCTGTCTGACACACGCACAAAATTGAGGTAGTGAAGACCTTCATGCCAGCTATATGCCCCCTCTGCTGTACTTCCATTAATTAAGTCCTACTATTCACACAATTATATATTTCAAATTAAGACAACTGAGGGCATTTACCGTCTTCTGTGAGTTAAATCTCCCTCCATTTTCCAGCTGAATTTGCAATATTCTCCTTCATGTCTTGTTTTATAAACCACACAAATCTCTGATATCCTAGCTGTGCTCTATACTCTCCTGCCTGCCAGTGCTGGAGTTCTTTTTCCATTAATATTAACAATTAACAATTACTGAGTGGTTATTGTGTGCCAGGTTTTTTCCATATTTGCTTTACATGTACCATCGCATTTCATTCTTATGTAGTCAAAAAACCACAGGGACCTCCATTTCACACAAGAAAGAGCAGAGCCTTACACATTATTACACAACTTGCCACAGGAAACACCAGGAGTAAGTTTCCATCTAGAATCCCCTTCCTATCACATCCAGTTGTCCAATCCTATCTAACTACCACTTGCTCAATGAAGCCTTTCTTGGTGTTCCCAGTCCCAAGAAATCTTTCCTTCTGATGACCACTACAGCAGTCCATCTGTTCTACTTCCATGACACTTATATTTAACCCTAAAATATGCAGATTGGTTAAGAATATTTACAAGCAGTGAACCATGCCAGGCACTGGGTATGCAAAGTTTAGTAAGATAGTGTCTGCCACTGAGTAACTTAGAGTCAAGTAGAATAGACATGTTGAAAAATAAAAGAATGTGGTATAATATGTAATATTTCATACACTCATACACAATGCAACTAAAATCCCTGGAGGAGCAGAATAGGTCACTGGATCTGAACATTGACAAAAAGGAAACAGAGAACTGCTAGGTTTCTGGCTTGAGCAGCTGAGTCAAAGATGGTATCATTCACGGATACATGGCATCCAGTAGGATAGGATAGCGTTGGGTTAGAAGTTTACTTGGGGATGTGCTAGGTGTTTGGCATTTATGGGACATTTAAATGTGACTATCCATTTGATATCTGGAAATGCTCAGGTAAGAAGTCTAAGGAAGTTCTAGAAGTTTAGGAGTTAGCATGTGAGGGACAGAAGCAGGTGGCTTCATCCAATCACCAGCAGGAGGCAAAAAGCAGTATTACTGACTTCTGTTTAGCACATTTCTCCCTTCAATAAAGATAGAAGCTCCATGAACTACCTCCTTCTACCAGGAGATTCTTTTCTGCCTCCTCTAAAGGGCTTGCCTGCCCCTCTGCCTGACTCGGACATTAGCACTACAGGGTGAAACCAGTGAAGGATATCAGTGAAACATTAACTTTTCACGGTCAGGCAGAGGGAAGTGAACCCCCAAGGGACAGAGAAGGTAGGGCCAGTATGGAATGAAGTAAGCCAGAAGAGAGTTGTTATGGAAACAAAGGTGGAGAGCAACTCAAGAAGAAAGTAGGCAATGAACTACTGTAAAATGACAAGACCAGTCAGAGTATATATGTGAATCAGATCAATAGGTGTTTTCTCAGGGAGAAAGAATGTAATACTGGATTTAAATGTGGGAATGAAGTAAGGGATGAAAATAGGAAGCAACAGTAACAATAACAATAATAAAAATAAAAATATTAACAATAATGTGGAGTTCAAAGTATCATAGAGTTAAAATATATTTTCCCTTTTTATCTGATAATGTGATAAGTTGCATCAATTGATTTTAAATTTTTAACTAATTTCACTGAAGTTTAGGTGTGTGTGCGTGTGTGTGTGTGTGTATGAAAGAGAGAGGGAGAGTGAGAGAAGATACAGAATTTATAGACTGATTCTAAAATGTTATAGAAATACAAAGCTACAAGAAGAGCCAGTACTATTTAAAAAAAGAACAAATTTGGAAGACTTACTCTCTAAGAATCACAATTTATTACAAAGTAACAGTAATAATGACAATGCTATATTAGCACAAGGATAGAAAGAAAGAACAATAGAATAAAATGGAATAAATAAAATGGAATAACAAGAGTTCAGGAACAGACTTTTATACATATGGTCACATGTTAGATGACAAAGGGGACAGATACTACAGTGAAGTAGGGAAATCATGGTCTTTTCGGGTAATTATGCTAAATAAATTGGATATCCATACAGAAAAAAAAATATATCCAAAGTCCCACTTTATACTGTATGCAAAAATTAATCTAGGTTGAATGTTCATATAAACAGAAAAAGTAAACCCTAAGCATTTAGAAGAGATCATAGGAAATTATCCTTATGACCTTGTCGGGGTTGGGGGGGGGTTCTCATACAAGATTATTTTGAAATTTAAGAACTCCCCTCATCAGAAAACAAAACACCATAGAGTGAAAAGTCAAGCAATAGAGTGGAAGAATACATTTGCAATACATTTATCTAACAAGGACTCACAACCAGAATACACAAACTCCTAAAAAATCAACAGAAAAACAAAGAAATGGCCAAACAGGCACTTCACCAAAGAAGATACCCAAATGATATGAAAAGCAGTTCAATTTCATTATTAAAGAAATGTAAATTAATACTACAATGAGATACCAGAAAGGCTAAAATAAAAATAAAAAAAACAAACAGAAAGAATTGGCAGGGATGTGGAGCAGTGCGAACACTGATACAGTGTTTATCCAATACAACCACTTTGATAGTATATACATATATTTAAAATATAAAGCGTATCCTACTACCCTCCTAAATGCATGCTCTACAAAATGCTTAACGATGTGCACCAAAAGATACACGGGATTATTCACAGCAGCATTAATCCTAGGAGCCAAAACTGAAAATGACCCAATGCCAAATGTCCATCAACAGTAGAACATATGAATAAAGTGTGTCGTAGTCATACAATGGGTAACATCCAGAAATAAACCTGAAGTAACTATAACTATAACCAGAGATCAATCTCAAATATAATATCAAGCACAAGAAACCACGTATGAAAGAGTACATCGTGAGTGTTTCCTTTTTTTATAAAGTTCAAAATAGTTAAAACTAAAATATTATGAAAACTAAAATTGAAATATAGGGATAATGGCTCAGACTGGGCTTGATGGGGGCTTCTGGGCTCTTGGTAATATTCTATATTCTGGTCTGGTTGCTGGTTTCATGAATGTATTCATCTTGTACAAATCATGATGCTGTCCACTTATGATCTATGCACTTTTTTGTATGTATATTTCCAATTAATTAAAAGAAAAAAAAAACAACCTTGAGTTTGATGAACTTGCCTAGGTAAAGGATAGTGAAAACCTTGACAACCAGCAATATTTACAGCCCGAGTGAAGGAGGAGACATTCGGTGAAAGGCATCAGGAAGAGACAAAGATCTACGATCTAGGTCTAATTCATTTTGGCTTTCAGCTACAGAACCCATAGCGGTGCTTTCATTTAATTATCTGTGCACCAATTCAACAAACATTTTTGAGCGCTGACCCTATGCCAACCACTGTGCCAAATTCGGGGCATAGAACAAGTCAGCAAAAAGAAGTAAATGCTGCTTTCAAGGAGACACACGCTTTGTACATTGCACATTAAATTATTTTGGGTGAACAAATTAGTGAATGAGCAAATATAAAGCATTCTTGGAGGCTTGGAAGTCCTGTTAATTGGTAGACTTTTCCTTTTTATTTTTAATCTAAGGACATAACCACAGGCTCCCTGAAGCCAGAGATCAATGTCTAGGTTTGTGCACTGGCACTGGATTTTGTGATTCCTGATTCCCTTATAGGGTTATCAGATGCACGATTACCCAATTCTTCAAATTCTGTCTGGTTTTGTTCTTTAGGCATCTTCAAAATATAAAATATTAAACTTCTCTCTGGAAGAACATGGAAAAGATACCAGAATTCAAACTAAATATAATATGGTAGTTCTCTGTATTCCTCTCTCCATAGAAATCTCAATTTTGAGATGAAAGAGTGTGAGGTTGTGCCACATGAATACAAATATGGATAATTACAGTAAAGTCCAAAGCACTCATTTTTTTAACAGTTATATTTTTACCTATTCATTTGATGAGAAATACATTTTCCTATATTTTCCAAGCTTGCGACTACTTAAGAACTCCTTTGAAATGTTTTCCCAGAGTATTCAAGAGAGAAATGTGTTAGATTTGCATATATGTGTTAATACAGAAACAGTAATCTACAGAGATCCTGCTCAGAGGTTAAAGAAATACACAAGGAGGGTTCAGTAATTAGCATCATCATTATGCTTTGTGGTTTACAAATTACCCTACCACCTTTAGAGCACTTTCACCACTATTCTCTCTTTCATTTCTTATATGATGCCACGAGAAAGGTATTTGTATCTGTATTTACACACATGCAAACACAGCACACAAAGGCCCGCCATCAAGAGATGGGATACTGGCCCCAGGTTGAGTAGGTGGCACAGACGGCAATAGAATCCTTAATTTTCAGTCTCTAAAACCAGAGTTTTTTCCTACTTACCCGATGTAGTACAAATCTGTCACAGGCTGAGTTTTCTGGAAAGCAGACTCTGAAACAACTAAATGTGCAGCATATTTACTGGGGGAGTATCCTTGCAGTTAGCACCTGTGAAAGGGAAGGAAACAGGGTTCCACACTGAGAGATGAGCTCGGCCAGCCCACAGGGAACTCAAGAAATAAAAAGGCCCACATTGCTCTGAAATGGCCAGGATTTTATAACCCAACCTCAATCAGCCATTGGATTTGGGCCACCTGGGAAGATGGGCCACCTGGGCCGGCCGTGGAGCTGGATGGGGTGACTGTCTATAGCTGTTGCGATCCTTGAAGGTGCTACCAGCTGAAGACTGTTCACTGACAGCAATCCCCAGTGGCCTGGGCCACACGTCTCCCTTGAAGGGGAAACTGAATAGCACATTTTTCTTTCATCACCAATCTTATCAATGATCACCTAAGTCAATCAACATTTTTCTGGTCTTCTTAACTTTCCAACAGGGATGGCCTGTTGCTTCCTAAATACCACAGAACTTGTCTCTAGGAACATGTCTCTGGAACACAAATTGACATGCAAATCTAAGGAAACATGGACTTAAGTTTATCATGTTTGCTCTTCCTTTTAAGCCAAAAGTTGCCATTAATGGAGAGAAAACCTCTCATTTCAGTATACCTCCATGGGACAAGCCGCCTGGCTTGTTTGTATTTTGCTAGACAGTAAGTTTTTGTCCCAAAGAGTAATAGACATTCAATTGTGAAGCCATTTTGGAGGACTTAAATCCAGATCACATCATACAGTGACCTCCCCCAAATTAACTGTGGTAGCTTTAGTAGTTAGTTAATTTCATCTCCCCAAAACCTTATTATAGTTTCAACCTGTAGTACCTTTTTATCCAGCAGGCTTTATACATTTCCCCATGGAGAAGAATAACCTTCTTTTATTTGTCTTACACTTGTCCTCGACTTCTGCTAGAAAACATTAGCCTCCATCTTTATCCTCAGCCTTACCATTATAACAACTAACCATTACTAAAAGTTTTCTATATTTTAGAATCCACATGTGTTACCTCATCCAGATCTCACAATAAAATTACCACTGAATAAATACAGTAGAAAGACAACATATATTAGAATAGTTTGGAACCTTTGGAAGTATAGTAGGGTCAACTGGAAGACCTTGCTTGATTCACCCCAGGATAGACATTAGTCATATCCCTTACCCCAACCTGACCATTTAACTTGCTGTAATTGGGTAAAAATTGCTTAATGCATGTTATTTAACATCATATTATGGGTTTGTAAATATTATAGAAAATATTAACTCTAATAAGTATGTACAATAAGAATTTTGATTATGCCACCAGAGAGAAACTGAAATACAAGAAACATCAAATCACCTGCTTTTAGGGAAAGGGAGAGATCTTGAGGGATGAAATAGGAAGTGAAACCATAATGCACCGATGAAATAAAACCATTCCAGCAGAAGTCAGCACATACAAGGGCTCCCCCAAATAGCCCTGTGAATACTGGGTAGTGTTCATGAAAACTGAGAGATTCATTTATTAGCGGATTCTTTTCCTGCTAATTGGGACACTAACTTTTCAAAAGTATCTGATAATTCTGAATATCTGCCTTGTCTCTTTTCTCCAAGCATCTGTGTAACTGAATTTTCAAAGAGGTATTGATACTATTGATAATAAAACTGCTCTGCACCAGAGCACTGTATTATTCGTTATTTCCCGGTTCTGCTTGGCAGAAAACCATTGCTACCTTAATAGGGAAATAAGAAGCTCTGCACAAAAGTCAGAAATTATTTTCATAATTAAAATGGGGGGGGAAGGGATAGGGGGCTGACGTTAACAGAGCACCTCGAATGTGCCAGGCACTAGGGCAGTTCTTTGCATACATTGTCAGTTACCATAAAAACTCTGCAAAGAAAGCATTGTCATTCCTAGTTTCAGCTGAGGGTTCTGGGCTTCAAAGAAGCTGAATGATACAATTAATGACAGAGTGGGTAGAAGTAGGCAGTTCCCTAATCCTCCCTCAAAACACATATATAATGGTTCTGCCCCATATCCTTCTGGTCCCCAAACCATGGTCTTGTTGTTCCACATAC
Source organism: Ailuropoda melanoleuca (assembly GCF_002007445.2). Taxonomy (NCBI): domain Eukaryota; kingdom Metazoa; phylum Chordata; class Mammalia; order Carnivora; family Ursidae; genus Ailuropoda; species Ailuropoda melanoleuca. The sequence continues at coordinate 103,495,369 of NC_048220.1, read as the reverse complement.
CTGAGAAAGCAAAGACCTTGAACCCAAATTTCCTCATCTTTTCTCCATATTTCTCATTCACTCAAATGAATTCCACATCAAAGGTCCCTTCTGTTCTCATAGTAGGGTGTCCATAAATCTCCATTTTTTCCCAACTATTATTTCAGAGTTGCTTGAAATTTCCATTACCTGGAAAGTCTCTTCCAGCTGTAAAGAACAATAACCCCCAGACTATAAACTTTTATTAGCAACTTGGAGTCAAAAATAGAAAAGAAAAAAAAAAAAGAAAGAAAAAATTATTCCTTTTGGAAAATTCTAAGCCATTTTTTCTTAAAGTAGTGCTTCTGCACATTCTTTCTCCCCTCTCCTTCTGGGGTCCTATTTCTACCTATGGTAACTCTTTTCACTGTGTCCCCATGTCCCTTATGCTCTTTTTTGCACTAGCATCTTTTTGTCTATTTCAGAGATAGTTTCTTCTTTGACTTCTCTACTCTGCAAAATATACCCTTAAACTTATCTACTGGCATTAATTTCAGGTACTGAAATTTATTCCTTTTTATAGATATGTATTCTTTTTGTAGATATCAGTTTCCTACGGAAATTTTCCATCTTGTCATTTAATGTCTTGAGCATATTAGATACAGTTATTTTAAGTTCATAATTCTTAATATCTGAATTTCTTATGGTCCTGTTATGTTGTCAGAGTCCTTGGTCAATACTTATCTTTTGACACCCAGTGATTTTTTTTTTTTACTTTGATTGCCCACTGCTTAGTACTTCTCCAATATCTTTAACACAGATTTTGGGGGTATAACTTTTCCAGTATTCTCTGTGGAAGTCTTTGTTTCAAACAAGAACACAGCTGGAAGTAGGAATCTTCACATATAAATCTGAATCTATTTAATCCTGGAAGAATAAATCAGTATAACACAGTGGGTAAAAGCTCCACTCTAGAATCTGATTGCCCCAGGTTTGCATCTGAGTGCCACCATTTATTAACTGTGTCACTGAGCAGGTAACTTGAATTTTTTGGGCCATATTCTATAACTATGAAATGGGGAACTGGAGGCACCTTTCTCAAATGATTGTTATGGGAATGAAATGGGACAGCACATGTATGATGTTCAGATTAATGAATAGCATACAGTTGGTGCTCAATAAACCTGAGGTGGTACCTCAAGTACTTGAATAGTGCCACTTGCTGCCACGATTTCTACCACATAAAAATTCAAGTATATTTACAAGCTTCATTTGTACTCTACAGGAGTTCTGTAAGATGTGATATGATATAGATGCAGACCCACTTTCAGTCACAGAGAGACTGAGCCTTGGATCATCTAAGTGACTGAGTAAAGAGATGACATGACTAAGATATAGCAGATCTGACGTTCACACACTAGTGCCTCTGAACCCGAAGTGTGAGCTGTTTTTATAAAATCATTTATAAACAGTAATGATGTTTACGGTCTGTCTGGCTAAATGTCCTAGTTTAAGTGACACATGTCATATTTAAATTCAAGACTTAAAGTTTATCTAATCTTATATCATAATTTTATAAATGGGGAGAGGGGATAGGTTTTGGTCTAGTTTGCACAGCGAGAAATGGGCAGAGCTGGACATAGAACAAGGCCCCAGATTTCTCTCTAACTTTAGCTAGCTCCTTCTATGTCAAAAATATTTGCCTAGCAATAGCTATGATTTCGACCCTGAAACATCATTAGTAATAGCAATACATTCTCCTTCTCCATAAAGTAGCCAAAAAGCAGACAGATGATCTTATCCCTAATGCTAATGTCCTATTATTATATTATACCAGCATACACATTTTATCATGAAATTTAAAAATTTAAGGTAGCATCATCTGCTCAGCCAGGAGGTAGAGTCAAGATGGATGTTTATGATGTGTTCAATTTAATTGCTGGATTATTGTCTGTGGTTTGGACTATTATAAATCAACTCAAGTAATGCCAGTTTCTCATGTGTCTTAGAGTTTTGGTTTTTTGTTGTTGTTTTTTGGTGTTTTTTTTTTTCCCAAGTCAATGGAGTATGCAGTAACTATCCATGGATCAAATAACAGCATCAACCTTTATTAGAAATACCGACCGATTTGCAACTATATGGATGGACCTAGAGGGTGTTATGCTAAGTGAAATAAGTCAGACAGAGAAAGACAAATACAATATGATTTCATTTATAGATGGAATCTAAAAAGCAAAGCAAACAAAACAGAAACAGATTCATAGATACAGAGAACAAACTAGTGGTTGCTGGAGGAGAGGGAAGCAGGGAACGGGTGAAATAGGTTAAGGGAATTAAAAGGCACACATTTCCAGTTATAAAAAAAATAAGTCATAGAGATGAAATATACATCATAGGGAATATGGTCAATACTATTGTAATAACTTTGTATGATGACAGATGGTAACTACTTATTGTGATCATTTCATAATGTATAAAAATATCAAATCACTATGTTGTAGAGCTGAAACTAATATGATACTGTATGTCAATTAAAATTCAACAAAAGCAAAGAAATACCAACCAAATATATTCTCTTCAGAATCCCCTTTGGGTGCTTAGATGTTACAGTAATATTGTGGCATGTATCACTTATTGAGAAAGCAATTATTGAGCATCAGAAGCCCTAAGGAAGGGACTCCTCTATGTAGATCACTCCTAGACAACAATTCTGAACAGCTCAGAGTGATCACATGAAAGTATGCCTGCTTCTACAGGAACCTTAGGAGTGGAGTTCGTGAAGAGGCCATTTCCCCAAAAAATCTCTTGTGTGAGGAGGGGCAAGTAGGAGAGCATAAAGCCAATAGATCTCTCATGTCACTATTCTCTGCATCTTGTTCTGTGCTGAGTCACCCAAGTTGCTCAGGTTTGTGGAATCCCAGATGAAAGGAACATATTTGGTCTTTAATGATTTTTTGCCTTGATTCTGCTGTGATTTCCCCCTTTTTAGAACAATTTCCTTTTCTTCCTTTTTTTCCTCTCCTAATCAAATACATTTTTCTAAGCGTACACAACTGTGGAGTGAATCATGTTTACAGAATTCCAATTAAATAGTCCCTTTTCTTCTCAACAGCATTCTTTCCCCAATTTCAACTTGCATGTAGTTTGTGAATGAGTTAAGGCCAACCTGACCTTGGATTTTTCACCTCTGCTACCTTCAACATTCTCCACAGCTTTAATTCATAGACTATAAATTTAGGAAAGACTATTTTTGGTACCTCATACCTTCTTTCTGTTCTCTTCCACTTCCAGTCCCTATCTTACTTTGCAATACTTTCTCCAAGAATTTCAATACTATTGTAATCATCATATCCATTGCCCCATAGGAAACAGGCTGGATCAACCAATTCACCCTAAATTGAAGATTTAAAGTATTGGTTCAAAGTAAGATTTAGATTTGCAAAGAGAGCCAGAGACTGAAAAGCTTATTCCAAGAGACTGAGTTCATTGATTTTTTGGGTAGAGGTAGGTATTTGGGATAGATGGTCCTTCTTAATTTCCCTCAAATCACATTTAATTTGCCTCCAGAAAAGTGTGACTAATGTCATATAAAAGAGGAAATTGTAATTTTCTAACCTATCAGTTGCAGAAACAGTAAGCCCACTGCAGTGGGCTATTTTGTGGAAAGAATATGTTGTCTTTATTTGGGGAGTACACCTTGTCCCAAAGGGCACAAATTTCTCAAGGTAAAAACTGACAAAAGGATGAGCTGAGGGACTGAAAAAAAAGCTAGGTTATGATTTGTAAGACCTTTAAAAATTAAAAAAAAAACAGATTTATTAAGATATAATTCAAATACAATTTACCCATTTAAAATGTACACTCCAATGGCTTTTAGCATATGTGCAAAGTCATACAATCATCACCATAATCTTATTAGAACATTTTCTTCAACCCACAAAGAAATATTGTACCCATTAGTTGTCACTCCCTAACTCACAATCCATGAAAATCAGTCCCCAATGGCAGTTCTAGAGATGATCCCTATATGTGTCATATTTGTCCACTTATTTTAAAGGTCCAAAAGCCTGAGAAAGGAGTCTTGCAGGGACTCCAACAATGGCAATCTTTGCGTACCACAGGGCTGTATTGAACACTAGTAGTTGAAACCATAGACACACTGAATTACCTGCTGAGTGGTGTGTGGTCACCCACTGTGGCTGTCCAAGTCCAGAAAGCAGCTCAGTCAAAGCTCAGCCTAGAACCCCGGTGATCCTGATTCCCAGCTGGAGGCTCTTTCCACCATCACACTGACTTCTTTGGGATAAACTTCCGAAGGTACTAGAAATAGTCTCTACCCCAAATCCAACATCAAATTCCTCTCATACATACTGCACAATGCCCAATATTTCTTTCCCTGAAAACATCACCTTTGCACATGTAGAAAAGAGGCAGAAATGCACAGCAAAGTACAATCACTTACATCTTGGGCCTCCACTGAAAAGTGGAAGGCTTATGTCCAGGAAGGATAAAGGAACAACTAGGAATCCTGGGGAGGCCAGAGACTCATTTCTGACTTCCCACATTGAGTGAGACATGTGTGAGCTCTGAGGCAGGTGTGAGCTGAATTCTTTCCAGGATTAATTGCTCTGGGCTTCAGTGACTTAAACCAGGTAGAAACAACAACAACAACAACAACAACAACAAAACAGTCCTTATTGGTCTTTTTTGCTAAAAATTGCTGAGTAGCCTCTCAAATTCTGCAGGTCTGAGACCAATATAGCATAATTGAAAAGAAGAGTATATAACGAAAAATTTTGGTCCTAGGGCACTGTGATGGAAAAGTGATGGACCTACAAAGGGAAGTAGGACAGATACGTCTTTTCTGTTGTAATAATAGGAAGCTCTATGGTTACTTTAAAAACAAAACAAACAAAAGCCTGTTTTGTCCAATTCGTTGAAAATATCTCACTGAGGCAGAGAGTATAGTAGAAAAGGCATAATCAGGGCGCCTGGGTAGCACAGTCGTTAAGCGTCTGCCTTCGGCTCAGGCCGTGATCCCCGCACTCCGGGATCGAGTCCCACATTGGGCTCCTTGTCTGGGAGCCTGCTTCTTCCTCTCCCTCTCCCCTGCTGTGTTCCCTCTCTTTTTATTTTTTTTTTAAAGATTTTATTTTATTTTTTCGACAGAGATAGAGACAGCCAGCGAGAGAGAGAACACAAGTAGAGGGAGTGAGAGAAGAAGAAGCAGGCTCATAGCAGAAGAGCCTGATGTGGGGCTCGATCCCATAACGCCGGGATCACGCCCTGAGCCGAAGGCAGACGCCTAACCACTGTGCCACCCAGGCGCCCCTGTGTTCCCTCTCTTGCTGGCTGTCACATAAATAAATAAAATCTTTAAAAAAAAAAAGAAGAAAAGGCATAATCATGGGTATATGAAACAACAAACAAGCAAAAATCTGTTTCAACCATCATGACCTTGGAAAAATGATTTCTTCTATATAAGCTCATTTTCTCTTCTGATTACATTCTGCATCATATAACTATTTCGAAAAACACATTGTAAGAGGTATGTAGAGTTGTGTAACAGTGCTTGGAACATAGCAAGTAGTTACTATTACGAGTATTATTCAAACCCTTCCTTCCCTCTACAGTTTATCTTCATGTTCTCTCCCCACAATACTTTTGACAAAGGGACTGAAAACTTAGTTTATATCAATGGCATAGTGACTAAAAGGGAGTTATTATCTACATCTCCCAACGACATTTACAAATACCTAAGGACAGTGAAAAATATAATGAAATTTTTATCCAATGGTGGAATTCTGGCAATAAGTCAACCATGGGAGAATCTACTTAGGGAAGTGTGATGGCCCCTGAAATTACTATACCAAAGAGAATACCTCTTTATTTGATGTGTGAGAGGTACACCAAAGACATATGATAAATATGCTTGTTCCAGACATCAGCTCTCATGTGGAATGCTCTATGATGGGCCTTCATAACAGCAAAGTTCCAATTATACCCACATCGGTCAAGAGTTTTCAGCAGACTCTGGGTAAGTTGTTTAACTTTGTGGACTTCAGTTTTTCTGCCTGTCAAATGAGTTTAACTTGCTTTTTTCCCCAAATAAGGAGGGGTGTATAATTCTCTGTCAAGTTTAGTTACTAGATATGAGGGCAGGGTAAGAAAATGGGGCTTACATAAGGATGCAGGAGATGGAGAAAAAGGAGAACAGAAAGATATCCAGGGTTGAAGTCAAGATCAAGAAAAGTAAACAGTGCTACTAAAGAAAGTCCAGAGAAACTCTCAAAGGCTGGAAGTGCATTTGATGGGCTGATGAGGCATTTCCTATATATCAGAAATAAGGCTATGGACTCTAAACTAACCGTCACATAAACTCTATCTTGCCTGCTGATCTCAAGGAGTTGTTCTGCAATTCAAATAAAATAATCTGTGTGATGACAATTTGAATGTCAGCAGTATTATTATTGCAACTATGAGAGAATTTCCTTTTTTATACCAGGGGAAAATATGTTCTAACCATTAAAGGATAAATCAGATTTCACAGCGATTTGATGCATTCACAATTTAAAGTTAACATAAAGGCAAACAAATTAGTTATTATATGGTTACTAGTCAGCAAATATGGGCGTAGCGAAAGAACATCATGGTTATGGGTAAAAGCTGGCTATTGGAGACCTGGCTGCTGGGCCACTTAGCAACTCTGTGTCCTCAGGCAAGTAGTGTAACCTTAGTTGCATCGTCTGAGGAAAAAAAAAAAAAAACAGAGATAATTGTGCCTGCTTTTGTAGCATCAGTGGATTTTTGTTAAGATATAAATTAGAGATTGCAATGTGAAAGCACTTTGTAAATGGAAATGTGATGTAAAAAATGTTATAATAGATAAAACTTAACATTTTCTAAATTTCACCAGCCTTAAACTCACCAGAAATTTTTGCCCTGGTGTTGTGCATCCTTCTGATAAATCTATCCCAGGGTGACCCCTAAACACTTATGCATGCATACACACACACACACACACACTTCAATCTGTCTATAAAGTCAGGTGAGTCCTCAGAGAATAAGTGGATGAAACATGTAGGTGGGCTGGACCTAACCCATTTGATCCTCTTCTATGGAGTATACATAAGAAGCTTTATCATTCTAGAAATTAATAGGTTCCTGGGAACAGACGTGGGATGGGGTACTTTGCCCCCCGATAGCTGCAGCCTGACTGGATGACTTCACCTCCTCAGGCTATAATTGCACTGAGAGCAACTCACATCAAGCCAGTTTCAGAAGAATTGCTTTTTTCTCTATTATCTTTTTTCTTTTTATTAAGAACAGGCTCTCCTCAGCTGACATTCTGCAGTAGGAGGAAGACAAGTGACATCCAAAGGCTCATAGCCAAGTGTTTGATTGGAACATTGATACTGAATGTGTCTTCTTAGAGCTGCTGTGCCCAAATTACCCACGCCCCCACCCTGTTGTCATATGGGCATTTTGCAGTGAACACCAACTTGGCATCCTGGCTCATCCTTAATGATCTATCTTATGGCAACATTTAGGGATGTACTTAAATGTCCCAGATATATTAATAATAAAAATTGTCCAAAAATTTCCCCAAGTTTAATCAGGTTTTATTTATTTTGTTTTAATTGTTTTAATTAATAAGGACAAATTTAGAGTCAGGCGGAAAATATAGGCACTTGGTCCTTTACTGGATTAGGACTTAATTTTATTTTTATTTTTATTGTGTCTTTTTTAAGTTGCACAATTAATGCATGCAATAGTATAGACTCAGATAATATAAAAAGCAAAGGAAAAGAAGAAGCTTTCCTTACTACCCCACTGTTTGAGATATAAGGAAAAATGTTTTACAGGAAACAAGGACAAAGTTATATAAGAAATTACAACTGAAGTTAGAAAAAAAAATAAAACATAATTGGAATTAGAACCGAACAGGGAAAGAACAGTCCTTAGTAGATCAGGTCAATTTGAGTAAAGTGTGTACTCTGACCAATTAGTGCAAAGGGAGCTTTCAACAAAATTACTAATTAGATTTTTATGCATAACTAATAATAGATAAAGTAGAAAGGTACAAAAAGTATAACCGAATAGGGTTAAAGAGAGGTCTATTATTTTTTTGCCAGGCATCTACAGAGAATGCCTAGACAAAAGTAACTATATTTACTATATCTATCCAATGTTCATTACATCCTTAGTAAAGTTCATTTAATTTAGTTATTTATATCTACATATTTTATCTTTGGTTTAAATATTTGAAATGTGTTCTTGTCTTGCAATATCAGTGTTCAACAAAATGCAGCATGTCCCTTCTTGTCCTTTGCCTGTTTTTGAGGGTTAGGTGGGCAGGGGATATCAATCACCTTTGCAAACCTAGTCTCAAAATCTATGTTCAAGGTGAATGCTCTATGTGTTCACCCACCTTTATCGAACTGATTGATTTGATATAAATCAATTTCTTTCCCTATGTGAGACTGATCAGATAACTGATTTGTATTTGGTTTACATGTCAGGTTTAGGCTTATTTTTCCTTGTCTTCATTTATACTTTGAAACAACGATGACAATTAATAGGATCTCCTTGTTTTTTTTTTTATTATTGAATAAATTTCACATATAACATTGTGTAAATTTAAGGTGTATAGTGTGTTATTTTGATTTATTTATATACTGTAATATGACTGCCATTTAGCAATATTTATCACATTACATAATTATAGCACAATATTGTTATCAATATTCACTATACTGTGCATTAGATTGCTGTGGCTTATTTACTACAAATTGCATGTTGTACCCTTAAACAACATCAATCTTTTCCCCTCACCTCCACCCCTTTGTAACCACCACTTTACTCTATATTTTTTGCAGGTTTGACCTTTTAAGATTGTAGATATAAATGATATCATATAATATTTGTCTTTCATGCGTCTGGGTGGCTCAGTCAGTTAAGCATCTGTCTTCAGCTCAGGTCCTGATCCCAGAGTCCTGGGATCAAGCCCTGCATTGGGCTCTCTGCTCAGTGGGGAGCCTGCTTCTACCCCTCTCTCTGCCTGTCACTCTGATTACTTATACTCTCTCTCTGTCAAATAAATAAATAAAATCTTTAAAAAAAAAAAAGGAAGTTCCTAAGAGATTACATTTTTAAGCTATCATCATAAGAAAACAAAATAAAAAAAAAAACAGTATTTGTCTTTCTCTGTCTGAATTATTTCACTTAGCATAATGTATTCAAGGTACATCCATGTTGTAAATGGTAGGATATCTTCCTTTCTCATGGCTGATATAGATAGATAGATGATAGATATAGATAGATAGATGATAGATAGGATAGATAGATAGATAGATAGATAGATAGATAGATAGATATAGACAGATAGATAGATATCTCACATCTTTTTTGTCCATTCATCCATTGATGAACATTTGAGTTTTTTCCATATCTTGGCTCTTATGAATATGCTGCAATAAACATGGGAGTGTATATATCACTTCAAATCCTGTTTTCATTTCCTTTGGGTATATACCCAGAAATGAAATTGTTGGATCATAAAGCAAATCAATTTGTATCTTTTTTAGGAATTCTGTAGTGTTTGGACCAATTTACATTACCACCAACAGTGTATAAGGGCTGCCTTTTCCCCACAACCTCAGGAGCACCTGTTGTCTCTTGTCTTCTTGATGATAGTCACTCTAACAGGTGTGAGGTGATATCTCATCGTGGTCTTAATTTGCATTCCTTTGATGATTAGTAATGTTGAACTTCTTTTCATGTGCCTGTGGCTGTCTGGTTTCAAACTGTACTGCAAAGCCATAGTAATAAAAATAGTATGGTACAGGCATAAAAATAGATGCATAAACCAATGAAGCAGAATAGAAAACTCAGAATTAAAACCTGGCAAATACGGTCAACTAATATTTGACAAGAAAGTCAAGAATACACAATGGGGAAAGGATAGTCTCGCCAACAAATTGTGCTGGAAAAGTTGGAGAAACACATGCATATCAATGAAATTAGACTTTTATCTTAACACCACTCACAAAAATTAACTCAAAATGTATCAAAGACTTAAACATAAGACCTGATACTGTAAAACTCTTAGAAGAGATGATAGAAAAGAAGTTCCTCAATATTGGTCTTGGCAATGTTTTTTTTCGATATGACACCAAAAATTACAATTAAGAAAAGCAAAAAAAAAAGAACAAATGGGATTACATCAAACTTAAAAGTTTCTGAACAGCATCAGAAACAATTAGCAAAATGAAAAGACAACCTACACAAGGGGAGAATTTTGTAAACTTCATGTTATATAAAGGTAGTATCCAAAAAAACTATTTCCTTGATTTTATCTGTACCCACTTAGCTTAGTCCTCAAGGCAGAAGTTCAGTGCCATGGATAGAGAATCCTAAACAAGGGGTGTTGTTAACCCTTCAAAACAAGAATATAACATGATCCACATTCTCAAGGAGTTTACAATATTCTTTAAGAGACCACAATTATTCATGAAAAAACAAGAAGAAAAAAAGAGAAGGAAGGAAGGATGGAAGGAAGGAAAAAGGAAGGAAAGAAAAAGAATCAATCTATAATTGTAATTCTATAAAATAGAAAGGGACACAGGGGAACTGGTAATAATCCAATTACTGGGGTTTTATTCAAGTTATTTCCTCTCCCTGGGCAACAGTTTTCCCATTTTTACACAAATTAGATTACACCAATGATTTCCAGGTTGTTATATTCTCAATCTAGTGAAATTTCAAAAATCAAATTTAGATGACCAAGATAGGATCAAGTAAAAGAATTGAAAATAACTTCTATCAGCATTATTTCACTAAAAAAAAAAAAAAAAGATATTTTAACCCCAGAAAAAGGAGTATAATCACAGTATAAAAAACAGCTTTTCCCAAAATAGGAGACTGCATGTACTTACTCAAAAGATATGTATTGAAGGCTCCTTGTATGCTATGCTGCTCCTGGTGGTAAGGAAATACTGTGGTGAGGAAGCAGACATGTTAATGGAGATCCCATGAAGGGGATTAGGGAGTGGCAACTTTTGCAGTCTACCCATTGTACTGATTTATTTATTCATTTCACCATGAACTAGTGGAAACATCACGCAAACACCCATTCTTGGACCAGCACTGGGAAAGCACTGCTCCAGAATATCAATAGTTCCCAGATCCTATGGTTAATAATGTCCAGAGTCTCTATCATAAATACAAAGTCAGAAGAGGGAATTACCAATGTTTGTCAGAAAAATTTAAACTCAATAAAAGAATCTAAGAGAATGGAAAGCATTATATTTTGATTTTAGGTTGGTGGGAAATGAGGTAAATAAGAAATGTTCAACTTTCCTTGGAATTTATTTTTTCCACTCACTGGCCAAAACAGCAATACATTCAAGACATTATTGGTCATCACCATTATGATCATGGTATTGCCTTCTCTGGTAATGCAGCACAGGGGATAACATCCAAACTTCCACAGGATACTGACAGAAAGGGATGACATAGTGTTTCCAGGAGATAATAGAAAAGCAATTTCTCTTAATTTGGGTAGTTTCTTTGTCTTGGAAGATGTGATTATATGTGTGTGTATGTATGTATACTATATATATATATATATATATATAGTTTTGTTTTAGAAAGAGAGCGTGAGCTGGAGGGGGGGCAGAGGGAGAGAGAATCCCAAGCAGGCTTCACTCCCAGCACAGAACCCAGTGGGGAGCTTATTCACATGGCCCTGAGGGAAGATGTGATTATAAAGCCACTGGAGCTAATTTGTCCAAGTTTTCTCCAGATCTGTACAAGATGAGTGAATATACAGATTGCAATCACTGGCTGACTCATGTTGCCATTTGTCCATGTGATGAAGGCCCTGAGAAGTTCATTTCTGGGTTTCTTGATAATTATTTACAGTGAAGAAGAGTGAGAAAATGATCTTCCATGGCTTTTAGATTATAGTTCCTTTAGTAGTGAGATAGACAAGGTGGAGTTCTTATCCCTTACCCTAAAGTTTTGGCTGAATCAGACCTAACATCCAGGATAAGTTGCTTGAGGATAAATTAAAATGAGTATAATTGAAGAAGACACTCAAGCCTACTGAGCTGACAAGGATAGGGGTAGGAGGGAATGGAAGTGGACTTGTAGCATAAGTAAGTAGAGATGGGGCACAAATCATGTCAGCATTGAGTCATGAGAGGGATGACTAAAAGATACCCAGTTGTCATGGAGAAGAACAAAGGGAAAGAGCGGGTAATAATAATGCTTAAGTACAAGAACATGGTAACTAGGAAAGCCATTGACATTAACTCAGGGAACATGGAGACCTTTGTTCTAGTTCTGATTCTATTGCTATTTCACTGTATGACATTGGAAAAATCACCTGCCTTCTTTCTAATTCAGTTATTTCTTCTATATGCATTGGGTGAGTAAAGTTATCCTGTTCTGTGGGATATATCTATATGCACTCAGGAAGCAATATCATTGGTGGTTAAGAATAAAGATATTGTTGTCAAACAGACCAGGGTTCAAGTCACGAACCTACCACTCACCAGCCATATAGCTAAGCCATACTACTTACTCTCTGCGTAATTATCTTAATTGGAAAAATGAGAATAAGAATAATACAAACATCATATGGTTTTGTGATGATTAAAAAAATACACATGTAGGGGCACCTGGGTGGCTCATTTGGTTGGGTGTCTGTCTTCAAGCCCCATATCAGGCTCCTGCTCGGCAGGAGCCTGCTTCTCCTTCTCCTCCTCACTCATGTTCTCTTCTCATTATCTCTGTCTCTGTCTCTCTCAAATAAATAAAAATCTTAAAAAAATACACATGTTAAGCTCTTAGTTTAATATCAGACACACAATATTATTATTACTTGTAGCCACTACAGACTGACTTTTCAGGTCATATCCTCACCCAGCAGCAGCTGCAGCAAAGATTAAGAATCTCCAGGCACTTTTGCTTAACATACACCTACACAAAATAAGAAACCCACCAGCCTGATTGAAGGAAGTGAGTTCTCAGAGTTATCATCAGATATGAAAAATAGCCAGCACATTTTCCCTCCTGCTTATTACTAGTACTATACTAATTATACATAATTTACTAATATTGTATATATAATATACTAATATTACACACATACACACACATATAAGCATCCACAAACTAGAGATCAGTTTGCCACCTTGTTCCAGTTCCCTTATATACCCTGCCTTCAGTAATGTGGTTGAAGCAAAAGAAATTTTAAATGCCACAGGGCTAGGGAAAACAGACAAAGGCAGCTTCTGTTTCATATAAGTAGTAATTCTTTTTGGCAGAAATATGAGTCAGTTCCAATGTCTTTCCTCTGGAAAGACAGGTCTGTTTTCATATATTAAGTATTGTGTAAAATTTTCACACAGTAAAAGAAATTTAATTTAACAACTATTTATGACATACTGATCACAACTGAGGCACAGTGTTTGCACTGTGCAAGGAGCAGGAGTTTATAAGATATTTTCCCGTTCTCACTTCTCTTCACCACTCTCTACTTACACAAACATGAACATGCACGTGCACACACACGTGCATGTGCATTTAGAGAACTGAAAAAGCATAAAATATGAAGTGGCTCTTTAAGTCTCCTCCCCTCCATCAGCAGTATCAGTATCACCTGGGAATCTTTTAGAAATGCAAATATTCAGGCCCTACTCCTGATCTTTAGAATAAAAAACTATGGGGGTAGTTCCCAGAAATCACTGTTTTAACAAGCCCTCCAGGGGATTCTGATGTACGTTCAAGTTTGAGAAAAATTCTCAAGCAGAACTTTACATTGAGTGCCTCTTGCAAAAGAGGAAAGTCATCAAATCACAAGGGAAGAGAGCAAGAGAAGAACAGATAAAAATTACAAAAACAATCAGACAACAATTAAGAAAATGGCAAAAAATACATACCCATCAATAATTACTTTAAATATAAATGGACTAAATATTCCAATCAAAGGCTTAAGGTGGCCAAACAGATAAAAATATAAGATCCATCTATATGCTTCCTACAAGAGACTCACTTCAGATCTAAAGATTCACTTTATATCTTAAGTCAAACACAGACTAAAAGTAAAGGGATGGAAAAAGAGGTTCCATTCAAATATTTATACCTTCAAGTGTTGTACCTTCTTGTTGGACTGATTCTGATCCCTTTATCATTATGTAATGCCCTTTGTCTCTTGTTATAGTGTTTGTTTTATTTATTTTGTCTGATAGAAGTATTGCTCCCCCAGCTTTCTTTGTTTCCATTTTATAAATTTTTGTGTACCCTTAACTAATTATTGTAGATATAGTCAATTGTACTATTTTTGTCTTTTAACTTTCATACTAGTATTATAAATGCTTGATCTATTATCTTTACTATATGTTTGCCTTTACTAGTGAGATTTTTTCATTCATGTATAGATATAGATAGATATTTATATCTATCTATATCTATATCTATATATCTATATATCTCCTAGTTAAGCCCTCTCTTTTCCATTTAACAAGTACCTTTATTAGTTATTGTAAAACCTGTTTAGTGGTGATGAATTCCTTCAGCTTTTCATTGTCTGGGAAATTTTATCTCTCCTTCAATTCTGAATGATAACCTTACCAGGTAGAGTACTGTTGTAAGTAAGTAAGTTTTTTTGTTTGTGTGTTTGTTTTTCCCTTTTAGCACTTTGAATATATTGTGCCACTGTCTTCTGGACTACAAAGTTTCTGCTGAAAAATCAGCTGATAGCTTTATAGGCACACCTTCATCTATAACTTCATCTATAAGCAATTACTTTTTTTTTCTTGCTGCTTTTAAGATTCTTTATCTTTACTTTTTTAATATTTTAATTATAATGTATCTTGGTGTAGATCTCTTTAGGTTCATCTTGTTTGGGACTTCCTGTGCTTCAGAGCTGGATGTCTGTTTCCTTCCCCAGGTTAGGAAAGTTTTCAGCTATTATTTCTTCAAATAAGCTTTCTGCCCCTTTCTCTCTCTCTCTCTTGGCCTTCAGAGGCCCCTACAATGTGAATGTTAGTATGCTTGATGTTGTCCCACGGGTCTCTTAAACTATCCTCATTAAATATATATATATATTTTTTTTTTTTCTTTTTGCTCTTCAGTTTAAGTGATTTCCCCTGTCCTGTCTTCCAGATCACTGATCCATTCTTCTGTATCTAATCTGCTGTTTATTCCCTCTAGTGTATTTTGCATTTCTGTTATTTTATTCTTAAGCTCTAATTGGTAGTTTCCTTTATTTTCTATGTCTTTGTTATCTCTTCTTTTTCTTATGTTTTCTATGTCTCTTGTGTTCTTCCACTCTTGAGTTCAGTTAACATCTTTATCACCATTACTTTGAATTCTTTATTGGGTAGATTGGTTATATTTGTTTAATTCTTTTTCTGAGGACTTTTCTGGTTCTTTCATTTAGAACATATTCTCCTGTCTCCTCATTTTGCCTAACTCTCTGTGTTTGTTTCCATGTATTAGGTAGTTCAGTACATATCCATGTCCTGAAGGACTGGACTTATGTTGGAGCCCAGAAGTCCAATTTTCCCTGGCCACCAGATCTAGGTGTTCCAGGGGTATCCCTTGTGTGGGCTCTATGCACGATCCAGTTGTGGTGGGGCTGTGCCTACTGCAGGCACAACAGTGTGCAGGGCTATCATCCTCTTAGCTGTGAGGACCAGCCAAGGCATATGGGGTGCAGGGTACTCAGCAGGACAAGTGCCCTGTTTGCTAGGAGTCTAGAGGAAAGATTCCAAAATGGCTCCCACCAGTGCCTGGATCAACAGGACAGAATGAGATAGCAAAAATGGTTGCTGCTAGTGCCTCAGTCCCCAAGGACAGTTCCAGCTTCCTCCTGCCTCTCCAGTAGGCACTCCAGGGGGTCTCACTCACCAATGAGCTCTATGATCTTTGATCTTATTTTTATACAGGTTTCTAGGTTGAGTGAGTCTGTGTGTTAGCATTGTAAGAGCAGGTTTTCCTTTCCTTACAGTTCTACAGTTTTCCTGGACATACTCTCTGTTGTTTTTCAAAGCTGAGTGTTTTGGGGACTCATCTTTCCTGTGCAGAATCTAAGGATTGGGGTGTCTGATGTGAAGCTTAAATCTCTTGCTCCTCAGGGAAAAGTCCATACCTTTGAGATCCCTCCCTACTATGGAATGCCATGCCTGGGGTGTGGGTTTTTTCCTTAACAAGATTATATCTTCACTTCCTCTACCTGTCTCATTACTATCCCTTGTTGTGACAAATCTGTTCATCCAGTTGCTAGGTCCTCTTCAGAGGGAATTATTGCATATGTAGTTGTAGATCTGTTGTGTCCATGGGAAAAGGTAAGCTTGGGATCTTCTTATTTACCATTTTGAATCCTCTCCTCCTACTTCTTCCACTCTTGATATGTCCTTCCATGTAAACAGAATTTCAATATGTATTTTACTCCTAGATGTTTCTGCTCATTTACCAGCTGAACCAAGAGAAAATGGAGTGACTTACATGACAGGTAATTTTGGGAAAAGAAATTATGCATCCTCCTCTCAACTGCTCCCTTTTTTTCTCTTGTGAGTGCATTGCCCACAGAAAGCAGGTATTCATTCTCCCCTACTCTCACATGCCCTAAGTCTAACCATAGGGGTTTAGTTAGGAAGTCCATGGGCTCTTAGGCTAAGATATACCTTCTATTCCGATCTTAACAATTGTGTAACATTTTTACTTCTATCTGCCTTAGTTTTTGTCTTCTCACTGGTCAGAATCCAGTCAGGGAGGAAGAGTCCTACTTATTAGCTTCTTTTGAAGACTCCAAAGGCAAGATGTGTCAAAAGCCAAAAACAAAACAAAACAAAACAAAACAAAACAAAACAGGGTTTGCCCTTTCCCAGATATTCTGGGTCTGGGAATTCATACTAATAAAATCATCAGTAATGCAGTCACAGATTTTGATAAAAAATATGTCCATCACTATTTAAAATGGCAAATATTATTTTAAAATTAAATATCCAATAAGTGTGAGATTATACTATGGTCAATTTTATAAAATGGGATACAGCTCTGCCAAATCATCTTTTCAATGAAAACTGATGACATTGGAAAATTCTTATGGAACAGTGCTTAGTGAAAGAAGGCATGACTCAAATACTGTAAATACACACATGTGCTTAAGTTAAAAAAGACATCTTAAATGTAAACGTTAATCTTCAAAGCAAAAACTAGCTTTATTTCTTTCCCAATAGGGAAATTCCAGAAGAGATGATTAATGTGACCATGTAGACAGTATCTCATTCTTAAAGTGATGGAAAAACGGCACTAGATTGAGGCAAGGGAGTCAGGAAGGGTTGAATTAACCTCCTGATTCTACTACCAACCTACTGTGCTTTCTGTGTCCTTTCCTCGGCCTCAAATTCCACATATATAAAAAGAAGGATCTGGAATCAGCAATCTCTAAGACTCCTTCTCACACCAACATGTTAGGATTCCATTATCCCATCACTACAAATTTTATGCTGAGTTGCTGAACCAATTAAGCTAGAAGGCTGACAATTCTTCAATGAATAGGAGCTCTGTTTATTTATCTAGTTAAGTCACTATAACATTCAAACATATTTAATGAGGCAGTAATACTTCTAAACATTTTCCAAGTTACTAGGATGATCTACAGAAATCATCTATACTCCCACACTTATAATTTCCTTTTTCTGTTGCCCTCATCTTTTTTGTTTGTTTTTTTAAGTCTTCCCTCTGAAAATGGAGAAAGGAAAATATGTTGGTATTTTATAGATAGATAGATAGATAGATATCATATAGATATATAAATCATTTAAAAGCCTCAATGACTTTGTCAAAAGAAAGGGGGGGGCATCAATTTTTTTTTCCCCTGCAGATACAAAGGCACTAAGAAGCCATGGGGGAAAAAAGCACAAAAGAAAGAAAATTGGTATCATTTTATATTTGTTTTTAAAACAGGGAGAAATAATTATTCCTATTTAGTTGCTCATTGAAATGCCATCATCCTTAATTTTTTATTGTTCCATCTTCTGACACAACTCAGCAAAAGATTTAGTTGTTTGGTTTCTTTCTCTGCCTGATAATTCCATAAGCTCTAGTTGGTTCAGAAGGATAATGATTCACCTCAGGTTTGGTGCCTGCTGTATCCTTTCTCCATTAGTCTAGTGATAGCCTCAGCCCATACCTTCCAGATAAAAGAGGGACTTTAATAAAATAGAAATAAGCATGACTCTTTATTTTTCTAGAAGTGAAGTCCCCTATTTCACCATGTTTTAAGTAAGCAATAAGTCAGATGTCAAGAGCAATTACAGCCTTGAAGGTCAAAGCTTGCTTAATTAAAAAAATTGGAAGGGCTTCTCCTTGTTCAACTATTTTGAAAGCACTAGAGACCTTTCACATCTACCTGGGGAGTGTACGGAAATGAAGTCATGGCCAAATAGGCTAATACTTTGCTTTGGAATTCAGTCTCATGTTCCCTCCTGCTGGGCTGCATTGGCCTCCACAGAGTCTATAAGTCTGATACATAAATTGAAGTATGGCATTATGACCCAAATCAGAAACAGGGAATGTTCTAAAAGTGCTATTGAGTGGCAGAGAATTTCAGCATTTACTAGATTTTAGCAGGTGGGAAGCAAATGTTCCAAATATTAGATCTTCAATGGGTCCTTTTTCCTCAGCATATTTTCCTTTTTCAGGTGTGACCCTAGAAACACCACTATTAGAAACCACTTTGGAGTTTTATACAGTGTAGACTCTATGGCCCTACCCCAAATCAATGAATCAGAATCACTGGGAATGGGCCCCTGGAATCTGCATTTCACTAGATCCCCTAGGTGATTCTTATGAATACTAAAATTTGAGAAACTACAATTCCAGTCTTTTCCTCATTTTATCAGTGAGAAACTAGGATTCAGAGAAATTCACCAACTCTGCTAACCACTTTAAAGTCAGAATTACAACCCATGTCTTCTCATTTCAATTTCAGATTCTTTTCCACCAACCAACCAGACTACCTAGGTAAGTAAACCCACACAAACAGGTTTTCCTATATTTAGGTTAATAGAAATGTTCTGAGGAGCACACTTGCCCCAAAGGAGTCTTCATACTATTTGTCACAATGATTAATAACATTCCTATATTCAGGGGCACCTGGGTGGCTCAGTTGTTAAGCATCTGCCTTCAGCTCAGGGCGCGATCCCGGAGTCCTGGGATTGAGTCCCACATCAGGTTCCTCCGATGGGAGCCTGCTTCTTCCTCTCCCACTCCCCCTCTCTGTTCCCTTTCTCACTGGCTGTCTCTCTGTCAAATAAATAAAATCTTAAAAAAAAATTATATTCCTATGTTCAGCTTAAAAGGTCTTAGCCATCTTATAATCCCGAGAGCCATTCCTCCCAACACATTCTTATTTCTTTTGTGTCTTCTTACAATTATATTTCCATTAATAATGTTTGATGATGCTTTGGATTATAGCAATCTGAGATTTTCCTGAACTTACAGGTCATTCTCTAACTGTGCCTACAATGATGTTCTTTTTGTAATTTGACCCCTACTGTCTATATAATACAAGTACCAAGATGTACTAGATCTTATAATATAAATTCATGCAACATAGAACTGCAGAAAGAGTATACACTTGAGAGTCAGAATATTTGGTTTCTAATTCTTTCTCAGTCACAAATTCACTTTAGGCAGGTCATTTCCCTTCTGAGCCTCTATTTCCTCATTTGTGAAAAGAAGGAACAGTTATGTAAAACAGGCCCCTTTCAGTTCTTTCATTTTGTGAAGGAAAGCAGAAAAACTAGGACCCTGTGCTGTCATTAACTCACATTGTTCCTGAGTGTGAACAATCAGGAGATGCAAATATCTCTAATTATATCAAGATGCCAAAGAAACACCTGTTGGTATATTCTATTATTTCTCTGGTGAGGAGCTCCAAGAACTGCTGAGTTCTCTGTGGTTAAAAGGGCAGAAATGGATGAGCTCCTGAGGAAGGTGTTGATGAGGTCCCAGCATTTGTGTGGGAGGGCAGAAGAAACTTCAGGGAAAAAATATCTCTAGAGGATTTAGTCCACCTATGCTTTTTCTGCAAAGGCTAAGGAGGCTAGGAAGGAACAGCCTTCTCAGAGAAGCTGAGTAGAAAATTGATTTGAAGTGCAGAAGTTCAGCTTCAAACAAGCTGTGGCTAAACAATTCAAGCTAATTAAAGCATTCTCAAATGAATCAGAAAGAAATGCATGTGTGAGTCTGGTTTCTCTCCAATAATTCCACAGTTTAAAAAAAAAAAAAAACTAACAGAAATGTGCCCTGAGCATCTAATTACCAACAGGACCTTCTGAAATGTCAATGTGTGATGAGTGAAATGTGTAGACAATGAAAATGTGTAGACCTGCAGACAAGAAAGCTGGACTTGAATTTTATCTGTCGTGTCTTAGTAGTGTGCTTATACATAAGCAGTATGTAAGTTGCTGGATGCTTCTAAGGCTTCCTTTCTTTCTCATAGACTGAGGTTAATAATGCCTTCCCAACCTCTCTCAAGTGGCAGGAAAGGGACAAAAAGGAAGAGATGGTATGATATAGTCATATTAAACGTTTTTATTCAAGTATAAGGATAAATGATATGGCATTACTGAGATAAACCTAACATGGTCATGATCGTGTTATTTCTATATATAACATATATATTGCTGTGTTTCCTTTGTTAATAGTATTTAATTTAGAGTTTTTACATATATATGTTCTTCAGTGAGACTGATCTACAATTTTTTTTTTAATGTGGACAGCAAAGCAAAGTTTATTGAGTGATAGTACAAATCTCCCAAAGAGGGAGGGGACCCAAGAGGGTTGCCCTGATCAACAACTTTTATTCTTCATAAATTCTTTGCTTGCCTAATAAAAAATGTTGAGGAGCATATCCTATTTTCTATTCATTGAAAGAGTATATGTAAGATTAAAATTACTTTTCTCCTAAAATGTTTTGGAAAAATTCTCCAGTAATGCCATTTGACTATGGAGTTTACTTGTAGAAAGATTTTTAATTAAATATTTTATTACTTTAATGAGTATAAGATTATTCAGTTGTCTTTTTTTCTTCTGGGTCAATTTTGAAAGATTTATTATTTTAATTGAGTGGTATAAAATGGTATATTGTAACTCATTACTCTTTTAATATTGACAGAATTGAAAATGTTATATTTTCATAATTATTAGTTATTTGTTTCTTATCTCTTTTTGATCAGTCTCAGCAGTGGTTAATCAACTTAAGTATTTCAAAGAAGCAGTTTTTGGCTTTGTTGATTCTCTCTATTGCATATTTGCAAACTTTTTCATTAATTTCTACTGTTATCCTCTTTCCTTTTCTTGTATTTGTTTTGCTATTTTTTTAAACTTCATTATGTAGATGTTTAGCTTATTCCTTTTCAGGCTTTCTTAACTTTTACTATATAAACTTAAAACTATGAATTTCCCTTTAATTACTGTTTTAGCTGTTATCTGTGATTTTTTTTAAAGATTTTTTAATTTATTTATTTGATAGAGATTGAGACAGCCAGCGAGAGAGGGAACACAAGCAGGGGGAGTGGGAGAGGAAGAAGCAGGCTCATAGCAGAGGAGCCTGATGTGGGGCTCGATCCCACAACGCCGGGATCACGCCCTGAGCCGAAGGCAGACACTTAACCGCTGTGCCACCCAGGAGCCCCTGTATCTGTGATTTTTGATGTGTAGTATTTTTCTTCTTAGTTGGTTAAAATATATTCCAATATTCATCATGATATTTTATTTAACCAAAAACCTATTTAAATATATATTTCTTAATATTTAAATATGTTATTATTAGAATAATTATATTGGGCTTACAGAAAATTCTCTATATGATTTCAAACATTTGGAATTATTCAAACTTGCTTTGTGACTCAATATATGACGCATTTTTATAAATATTCTGCCTGTGCTTGAAAAATAATACATGTTCTGTGGTTATTTGACTATATGTTCTATTTATGTCCCCTAGGTCAACTTGTTTAACAATATTGTTCCAATTCTCTAGATCCTTACTGATCTTTTGATTATTCTGTCAGTTACTTAGAAACATGTATTTTAAATTGTCCTATTAGTTTTATGAATTTATATCTTCTCGCATTTATATTTTCACTTTATATATATTGAAAATGTGTTATTATATGCATAGAAATTTAGAATTGTTATGTGTTCGTGATAAATTAAATCCTTTAGTTTTATGAAATGATTTTCTTTAACTCTAGTAAATCTTTTTGCCTTAAGGTCTAAAATTTGTTATTAATATAACCACACTAGCATTCCTTTGGTGTTTCCATGCAACATATTTTCTTTTCCTTTTATTTTTAACCTTTCTATATCTTTATGTGTAGAATGTGTCTATTCAGTTTTAGGAGAAATCCCAAATGAGTTTTTGCTTTGTTCTGTTCGTTTACTCAATCTAAAATATATTATGTGTGTGTGTGTTTATTTTTACTTCTACATGGAACATCTAGTTCAATTAAATTTAATGTATATTTCAGTGTGTTTTACATTTTTCTTGTTTGTTCTGTTTCTTTTACTCTCCTCTTTTGTTTTGGATTTCTTAAGGATTTTTTTTTTTTTTTTTTTAGTATTTCATTTATCCTCTGTTAGTTTGAAATTTACACACATTTTCTATTTTTTGTGTGGTTACCATAGAAATTACCTTGCTTTTTTATTCTTCTAGTCAACAAAAAGACCTTAGTGCAACTTAGCTTCATTTATATCCTTCATTACTGATATGCTACTGCTGTTGGATACTTTGTCTCTATATTTTTGTAGATACGAGATATTATCATTGTTAATGCAGTCAATAGTCATATAGATTTATCTACGGTCCACGAGCTTTCACTCCAAACCCCTGTGTTTCAGAATTCCAATTATTTTGGATTTTGACAGGTAATATGTTACATAAACCTTGTATTACTTTTCACCTCCAATGGGATCTCATCAGTACTTCATAATCGTGCACATTAATATCTTTCCAGATAACTGTTAACTATTTAAGTGGAATAAGTACTATAAAGAGGTTCAAGTTATTTTAGCTAGGTTTACCACCAGAAAAGTTCAGATTAAGTCTTGCTGATTTCAGAGGTTTTTGGATTTGGAATTGTAGATGAGAGATTATGCAGTGTCTGTTTTCAGGAGTTCAATAAATGCCAATTTATTGACATTTGAATTGAACTGATGATTCAATGAATTGTCAGCAATAAGATTTTTACATTACAGTTTTGGCCAGATTTGGGACTTTGATTGGTACTGTGATTTTAACAATGCAAGTCTACATGTCTAGTTGACAGACATTCCTGCATCCAATACATTTATGCTGGAAAAATTGGAACAATAAGATTGTGGAGTTGGTTAACATCACATACAGCAGGTTCAGAGCAGGAAAGGTATCTGAACTCAAAGTCTCAGGCTTCATGTACTCTTACTTTAAACATATTTTGACTCCTAGAAAGGAAGGAAAACATCGCAGCTGGATAAAAACAAGATGTTCAAACCAAACAATGAAGGGCAAATGGCAGTCAAAGAACAGAAAGAAAGCTTCCTAGCAGATGAATGATATGGATGGAGATCTTGAAAAGACCATTTGAGAGAGGCGAATCAATGTCTACCTCTCCTAAATGGAGAAGTAAATAATCTGTTTCAGCTGGAAGGTTTCACAGCCTCATAGATTTTATGCAGAAATAAATTATTTTCAACATAGACCCTACATTTATTACACTAATTATGCCATTATTCACATCCTTCTCCTAGAATGGTCCAACATGCATGCATTTTAAAATATGGATTTACAGAACTTCTTCTAATAAATCTCTTTTTAAAAAACCATTTGTATAGTAATGAGAAAGGTCTTATTCTCTTAGTGATTTCAAGTTCCCAAGCTCTAAAGAAAAAGGGGCTGAAGAGTTAAATCTATCTTTGATAAACCACCTCCACTCACAAACCAAGAAATTCTAGAAGTTAAAAGTGACTACAGTTTTCAAGATGATTTCAAAGAGACTTAGAGAAATTGTTTGCTGCCTTAAATGATGGCTTTCACACATTGTTGGTGGAAGAATGGATTGCTATATCCTTTTAGAAAATGAATCTGGCAATATCAATACAATTAAAAATACAACTTGACATAGCAATACCACTTTTGGGAAATCTATCCCATAAAAACAAAAGGATCACTGTGTGAGGATCTGCATACATATATAATGTTTATTCTTTCAATAAGTATTTATTGAGTACTCTGTGCCAATCATGAAAGACAAGTGCCATGGTCTAACAAAGCTTACATTCTAAGGGAGAGATGGATGATAAATGGAAAATAGATAGATGGAAAAATGTCAGGCATACATATCAATGTTATGTAGAGACTCTAAATGGAGCAATGTGTCTATTTGTCACTTTTAAATGGGTAATCAAGAAAGGGCCCTCTGAGCAGGTGACATTGAAACTGGGAAATGGCCAACAAGAATCTGACCTTGGAAAAATTGTAGTGATGTTTATACTTGCAAAAGTGTGATAACAATCTGAATTTCAGCAACAAAGGAATAGTTAATTACATTATGACATATTACAGAGCTATTTAAATAATGTCAATTGGCACCTCAAACTTAATCATGCCTTAAAATTTAACTTCTGGTCTCTCTCTTGAAAATACCTTTTCATTTGGCAGCTGTCTCATCTGAGTTTACTGCAACTCTTCTTCCAGTTTTTAGCATAAAAGCCTTGATATCATCCTTGGCTCTACATTTTGGCTAACACCCATATCTTGTCCCTCACCAAATCTGATGGCTCAACCTTGAAAATACATCCAGAATTCCATCACTTCATGCCACACCCACTTCCTCCATCTTGCTCCATCATTTTTCTCTGAGATTATTGCAATGGCCTTCCAACTGGGCTCCCTGCTTGTACTTCAGTCTATTCTTAGCATGGCATCCAAAGTGATTCTGTTAAACATAAATCAGGATGTTATTCCCTGGATCAAAATCAGTTTCTTTCAGAGTAAAATTCAAAGTCCTTAGTAAAACCTTTAAGGCCCTACAGGAACTGACTCCCACTATTGCTTTAGCCTCACTGCCTTTTACTCTGTCCCTCAGTCACTGCACTCCAGCAGCGCTGGGCCCCCAGCTATTCCTTGAACACAAAAGGTCACTCCTGCCCCAGGGATTTGGTATTTATTTAATCATCTCACGCCCCCAATATAACTAATTGTTCCTATTGAAGTCCTGACTGATTACTGTGAGTAAAATACAACCCCTTACTGCTTCTAATCCTTCTTTCCTACTTTACTTTTTTCCTTAATGTGTGTCGCTATCTAATAATACCATGGATTTTACCCAGTTATATTGTGTATTATCTCTCTCCATCATCAGAATATAAGCTCCATGAAGGTCAGGGGTTTGTTTTGTTCACTCTATAACCTCAATGCTTAGACTAATGCTTGATGTATGATAAATACTCCATAAGTATTTGTTCAAGCCACAAAAAATATATATTTTTAGAAGATTCAAAAGTAAATTGACATACATGTATGTATTTATGAGCATATAAAATGGTGTGGGATACAAACCAGATGGTTCACATTGATTCCCTCAAGGAAGTAAAAGTAGAGGCAATGAGGCAGTTTATTAAGTTTTTTTCCTTAAGCATTTCTGAATTGGCTTCTTATTATAGGGGTTACATTTGTGACTTTTTTGAAAAAACATTATAATTTAATTTTACATAAAGCATATTGATGTTGCCAAGAAAATATACTTAAAACCCTCAAATCCAAAGATTAATCCATTTCTCCCTTCCATCATTAGTATCAGTATTTTAATTAGAAACACATAAATATTCAGGCGTGGTAGCTGTTTATACAATAAAAGATCCGAGAATTTCGGTGGATTCGAGCTTCCCAGAAATTGAAGGCATTCTAGGCTTCATCACTAAAAGCGTAACCCCTGCATCATGACAAAGAATAACCTAAATGAACTTTGAGCAAATCAATCCTCATCCAGAGAGGTTTTTTTTGTTTTTGTTTTTTTCATATTCTGTTTACACCTGGCATTAGAGAATAGTTTAAGAAGGCTGAAAACCAACAGGTGCAGTGACTAGCCAATCTTTTTTCAGATGAAGCAGTAAGCAGAAACATAAAACACAGCTAAAGGAGATGTGGGGATGAACAACAGCCTCTTTGACCTCCTCACGTGGCTTCTGGGATACCTAACTGGAAGTTTTAGGGGTCCTTGCACTTAGAGTATTTACGAACCCTGATGTGGCAGGGTGAAGAGCAGAGCAGTCTATTAACTTTCAAATAAAGTTGAAGGAATGTTTGAAAGAAATGAGACAAGATAACTGTCTTCAATTATTTTAAGAAGCAAGCTGACTTTTCTGTGAAGCTCCAGAGAACATCAATAAGATTAGTGAAGGGAAGGTTTAAGAAGGCAACTTGTTTGGTACTAGGAAAAATAAACTATTTTTTAATAGTTTATAATAAATTATAGTTGGCCCATGGTGGAATGAAATGCCAAGAATGATAGCAAACCTCCTGTCACTAGAGGAATTCAAGCAGAGAGAAAACCTGGGTGAACAACCAAGTGCGATATATGGCATTACTTACCAAGTGGGAGATTAGATCATTAAAATTTCTACTAATTCTCAGGTTCTAGGAGTCCATGTATTAGGACTCTTGGTTATAAGTGACAGAAACTCTCCTTATGCTTAAGCTGGCACAACTGAAATGCCAAATTAGATCCTAGCTTCAGATGTGGCTCAATTCAAGGGCTTAAGGTTTTGTATTTCTTCTCTCCTTTCCTTGAATCTATTTTTGTCTCCTTTTTTGGTTTAATTTTCAGGCAGAATCACTTCACATGCCAACAAAGGCTCTCAGCAATCCCAGGCTTATCCTATCCTTATACCTAGAATTTAAGAGAGGAAAGATCCTCTTCTCAATGGCTCATGTGGAAGTGTTGGGAAAAACTCTGACTGTCACACCTGTGGTCACATGCTTACCCCTGAAACAATCTCAGCATCCAGGCAGGCAAGACAGGGTGACTGGCCAGTCTGAGTCATAAGCCTGCTGAAGAGGAAGAATTTCCACTCCCCTTCAAGGTCCTTCTAGCCAGACTCAGAGTCAAATTGACATGAGACAGATTACCAGGAGAAAATCAAATTTAATTTTGTACATATGGGGAATCCACGCAGACATGAAATTCCAAAGACAGTGAGGCAAACTGAGGTATATATGGCATCCAGAACTAAGGAGAAGGGGATAGGAATCTAGGACTTCAAAGGGAAGGAATGGACTTCAAGGGAAGATACAAAAGAGTAAATGTTTGGTAAATAAATGTCCCTGGGCCACTCAGAAACAATGGGATAAAGAGGACTTTGATCAAACAGGTCTTACTAGGTTTCTCCTTTCTACCATACCTAGTTCATACCATAACCTAGTTATCTATGGTGATAGTGCTCTTCCTAGAGTAAGTCCTCTATCCAAATTCTTTTTATCCAGTTGAGGGGAAAGGTAAAGAGCTTTTCCTGAATCTGCTGGGTTTTTATTGCCTTTTTTTTTTTTTTTTTAAGATTTACTTATCTTAGAGAGACAGAAAGAGAGAAAGCAAGAGAGAGCAAGTGGGGGAAGGAGCAGAGGAAAAGAATCTTCAAGCAGACTTCCCACTGAGCGCCAGAGTCAAACACTAACACAGGGCTCAGTCCCGGGACCCATGAGGTCATGAACTGAGCTGAAACCAAAGCTTAACAAACTGAGCCACCCAGGTCCCCCCGCTGCTTTTTAATCTAAAATAATATTCATGCCAAAGTTGTCCATCTTGGGGTGGCCTGCCCTTGGCCCCTACAAACCCATCCCTGTCACAGGAAAGGCACGACCATGTAAATGACAATTCCACCAGGTGGGAGTGGGCTATTTCCCTAAAGGAAAAATTTGCTCAGCAGAAAAATAACAGATTTCTATTACATTCTGAGAAAAGCACATAAAACCAAAAGATTCAATCATTACATACATCTGACCATTTGAGTGAATTCAAAAGGAGAGACAAAGGTTAATAGTCATGCTTTTGCAGATTACAACCAAGAAGGCATTGAGTCCTTTCACATGTGTTGGTTTAGATAGAGCTTTCCAGAATTAACGAAGAAAATCATGCTGTTTTTATCACTGCATTGCAATGGGCTGGTACTAGGATAAGGAGATGTGTGCTGTCACCAAATATGTTTCTATAACAGATGGGAATTGCTTTTTCTTGAAATAGCTACTGATGTAGGGATGTTAAGATTAGCTAAGGGCAATGGCTTTCCATTTGTAGGAATTTGTATTTTGATAATCAACCAACCAGAAGGAACTGTTAGTCATCCTTTCCCTGTTTAGAGGCAGAGCTTCACGAATGCAAGAGAACAATATACATGTAGGATATACGTATGTGTACGTGTGTGTGTATTTCTCCTCTTCTATATATATGCAGACATTTATAGACTGTACACAAAATGAGTCCACGTATTTCTGACAAAAAGGCAGAATAGCATAATGTGTATAAGCAAGGTTTGGGAACCATTCTACCCGATTTCAGATCCTGATTTCACCACTTACTAGCTTGGGAACCTTAAGCAAAATTTTGAATCTTGCCACATCTCATTTTTTTCTCATCTATTATTAATAATAGCAATAATCTCAAAGAATGAATGGATTAAATGAGGAGACAATGGAAAAGCATTTAGAAGACTGACTGGAGCATCATGAGTGACCAATAAAGTTTATGATCATTATTATTACTGTCACCAACCTTCCATGTGGTATTTTACAAGTTGCTTACAATCTTAGGCCCTCAGTTTCCACTCTTCAACAGCCATGTGGGGGTTCCCATAGAAGTCTCACATGCTATTTTGTACTCTGTATGGGGCATTTTTAATCTTGTGATTTTACTCACAAATGTGTCAAACGGCAGCTGAAACAACATTCCTGGTTTTCAGAACCAAGAAAATCCAAACGACATAAGCTAATAGACAAAGAAATTGACCTAATAGTGGATCATTTATGTTAAAAATCCCATATATGTAATAGTTTGGAACCAGAATAATTATATAAATATGATTTTTTTTTTAAAAAGAGGGAAAGGGGTGAAATTAGAAATTGGGCATTTAATTTCTTGAATTATTTATTTATTAAATATTGCTTGTGGGGCGCCTGGGTAGCGCAGTCGTTAAGCGTCTGCCTTCAGCTCAGGGCGTGATGCCGGCGGTATNTTTTTTTAAAAAGAGGGAAAGGGGTGAAATTAGAAATTGGGCATTTAATTTCTTGAATTATTTATTTATTAAATATTGCTTGTGGGGCGCCTGGGTAGCGCAGTCGTTAAGCGTCTGCCTTCAGCTCAGGGCGTGATGCCGGCGTTATGGGATCGAGTCCCACATCGGGCTCCTCCGCTGGGAGCCTGCTTCTTCCTCCCCCGCTGCCCTGCTGTGTTCCCTCTCTCGCTGGCTTTCTCTCTGTCACATAAATAAATAAAATCTTTAAAAAATAAAAAAAATAAAAATAAATAAATAAATATTGCTTGTGACATGAATGACACAAGCATTCAAAGAGGGGAATAGGAAAAAACTGAAATCCAATTTTGCAAAATTGCTTAGTAAGGTAAATTCATCATCACTCACTAATGGTTAATATGAATGTCTGAAAATAGGCACCAACTTATTCTGGTCTCAACCACTTTATAAAGAAATAATTTAAAAATAGAAGATGACAGTTTCCAGAAGTTAAATTTCTCTCTATGTCTCCAAGTTCACTCCTAACTTTCTTCCCATAAAGATGCTTTGCTGGATATGAATGGAAACTTTCCCTTTTGGAATCCCCCATCTGTCACTGTATAAATTGGATTCAGAGAAAGTAATTTGGTTGCTGCAAATAGGATTTCAGTAGCACAGGTAGACTAGGCAGTAGAACAAGGCAATACTCGGAAGCCGAGACCCAGCTTCAGGAAACTCGCCCTTTAAGGGAAGACGGGTGCGAGAAACCTAGCAAATATTTTAAAGCAAAACCAAGTTATCCTCAAATAAAATAATGCACTTCATGGATTCTCAAGAAGTGTCATACTCTTCAGCGATTGCTGATGCTTTTTAGATGTTATGATGTCACATAATAGAGTTTAACAGCTATGGTCGAGGAAGAAGGACTAGGTACGGAAAAGAAAAATACCTAATGATGGATATGCACAATGTGGAATAGTCTCACCTGCTGACAGCCTGAGCAAATGATAAAAATTTATTCCGATGAGATTTCTTGCCTGCATCTGGATTTAGAACGACAGGGAAGATAGAGCTGAAAAGAATTTTAGAGGACATCTTGTTCAATCCTTCATCTCTTGTGTGAATCCCCATTACAATCTTCCTCAAAAGTAGACTTTCACCTTAACTAGAATACACCCAATGGTTTTTTCCAGAAAAAAAAAAATCCATTAAACATTAAGCAGTGTGGACACTGAGAAAATTCTTTTTTAAGCTGAATATAAATTGATTTCCTGGGAATTTCCATGCATTGATCCTAAATTGATCTCTTTAGCTTTCTCCATAATTACTAAAATACATTTATTCAATAATTCAACAAGTATTTGTTGAGCCTCTCTGACACATGAGAGGATTTTAAAACCTGAATAGAGGGATATAACATTAACAAAACAAAACACCCCACCAGTTCTCACTCGCAAGCAGCTTATAGAGAGAAAAGAAAGGGATGTAATTAGTTTCGGCACAGATCAATTTTAGGGCAGAAGGTACAAGAAAATGTGAGCAAGATTTCATGCTGTCAGTGGAGAGAGGAATCATTTCTTTGTAGAGTCTACAGAAAAGGATTCTTGAAGACAAGAGAGCGGGGAACAATATCACAGGGGCACTCAAGAGCATGAGCGAGGGAAAAGGTGAGAAGATTTGGGGTTTGATGCCTCCTGGATGACTACATTGTACGTTAAGATAGGGACCCCTGAAAATGTCCTGTCACTGCATATGTGCAGTGTTTGACATTTGCCCACGTGATAAATTGTCATATTATAAACCTGAACTGGATGGACTTTAACTTGGCCTCTTTCCTGCATGTGAGGGGCAGGAAATACTCACCCAATGTGATGAGTTATTTCGTTCTCTACAGATGTATAGTGTGTGTGTGTGTGTGTGTGTGTTGTGTGTGGTGTGAGGGTCTCTCACCTTAACAGTCATCTCTGGATGAACTGTAATGTCTCCTGGAGGAAAGCCAAGTGGGAAAGCCCCAGATGGATAGAGCAAGGGATATTTTATTCTTGACTAATACAGAGATTCATTGGCCCAAGACCAATTCCAGGTGGCAGAAATGTAATGGTGCCCACTGCAGGGGAATTAGGCAAGGCTCTGGCAGGGGCCAGGTTTGCTTTGGATTCCACCAAAAACCAGCCCTTCAGAGGACTAGAAGCTTGTGTTTTAAACATGACAACTCTTATGCCTTTTGTATTTTCTGTAATTATTGCCTTTTTGTTCTCTGAGTATTAAAGTTCTTTTTGAAAATGTCAGCCTGTCTCAACTGAGCAAAGGAAAACATGAAAAGTTGTTTTGATTCATGCTTTTCCAGTTTTTAAGGGGAGACGGGCTCCCTGGGGCCAGATGTAGTGGAGGCCACAATACTCTAAAGGAGAAGAACCCCCAGAGGAAAGAGAATTAAGGAGAAAAAAGCTGGGAGGGCCCTTAACTAGCCATTCCTCTTCACAAAGACATGGTTCTGGACTTCATTTCATATTCTCATGTTATGAGAGATTATTCTATATGTTTTTAAATGTTTTCAAAATTCAACTTTGTATTGTGGAAAAATGCCTGTGCATTGTAGAAAAGAATAGAAATGCAGGCAAGCATAAAGCAGAAAATCAAAATGATCCAGAATTCTATCATCAGAACATTGGTAATGTTCTAGTGTTTCCTTCTACATTTCTTTAACTTACAAATGTATATACATTTTTGGCACACAAGTGGAATTAAATTGAATTTAGGATTTTGACTTTTTTTTACATGTATGATGTTATAACCCTTTTCTGCTGTTTATAAATTGTACTTCTCTGGCATCATCTTAAGTGGTGGCACAGCATTCCACGATGCATGTAAACCACATCTTGATTGTTAGGCGTTTGACTTGGTTCCATTTTTATACGTTTAATATGACATTACAATAACTATATTTTATTTTCATCTGCAAAGAAGGGAGGGGAGGAGGAGGGTATTTTTATAACCTAATCCTTTTCTATTAATCTAAACTTTTTACTGCAGCTTCTGAATCTATTCCAAGCATACCTTAGGGCATGAGTGGGCAAACTTTTTTATAAAGGACCACATATCAAATATTTTTGCCTTTGTGAGCCATATGGTTTCTGTTGCAACTTCTCAACTCTGCCTTTGTAACACAAACACAAAAGCAGCCAGAGATAACATGTAAAAAAGTTTCAATAAATCTTTATTTATACAAGCTGGCAGCAGAATGGATTTGGTCTGTGGGCCGTGCTCTGCTGACCTCTCCTGACCTCCACCTTAAGGTTCAGAGTCTTATGGCCATGCCTTATTTGATCTGTCCTACCATATTATGGCCTTAATATATACCAATGCTCTTCTAAGTNAAGGGAAGACGGGTGCGAGAAACCTAGCAAATATTTTAAAGCAAAACCAAGTTATCCTCAAATAAAATAATGCACTTCATGGATTCTCAAGAAGTGTCATACTCTTCAGCGATTGCTGATGCTTTTTAGATGTTATGATGTCACATAATAGAGTTTAACAGCTATGGTCGAGGAAGAAGGACTAGGTACGGAAAAGAAAAATACCTAATGATGGATACGCACAATGTGGAATAGTCTCACCTGCTGACAGCCTGAGCAAATGATAAAAATTTATTCCGATGAGATTTCTTGCCTGCATCTGGATTTAGAACGACAGGGAAGATAGAGCTGAAAAGAATTTTAGAGGACATCTTGTTCAATCCTTCATCTCTTGTGTGAATCCCCATTACAATCTTCCTCAAAAGTAGACTTTCACCTTAACTAGAATACACCCAATGGTTTTTTCCAGAAAAAAAAAAATCCATTAAACATTAAGCAGTGTGGACACTGAGAAAATTCTTTTTTAAACTGAATATAAATTGATTTCCTGGGAATTTCCATGCATTGATCCTAAATTGATCTCTTTAGCTTTCTCCATAATTACTAAAATACATTTATTCAATAATTCAACAAGTATTTGTTGAGCCTCTCTGACACATGAGAGGATTTTAAAACCTGAATAGAGGGATATAACATTAACAAAACAAAACAAAACACCCCACCAGTTCTCACTCGCAAGCAGCTTATAGAGAGAAAAGAAAGGGATGTAATTAGTTTCGGCACAGATCAATTTTAGGGCAGAAGGTACAAGAAAATGTGAGCAAGATTTCATGCTGTCAGTGGAGAGAGGAATCATTTCTTTGTAGAGTCTACAGAAAAGGATTCTTGAAGACAAGAGAGCGGGGAACAATATCACAGGGGCACTCAAGAGCATGAGCGAGGGAAAAGGTGAGAAGATTTGGGGTTTGATGCCTCCTGGATGACTACATTGTACGTTAAGATAGGGACCCCTGAAAATGTCCTGTCACTGCATATGTGCAGTGTTTGACATTTGCCCACGTGATAAATTGTCATATTATAAACCTGAACTGGATGGACTTTAACTTGGCCTCTTTCCTGCATGTGAGGGGCAGGAAATACTCACCCAATGTGATGAGTTATTTCGTTCTCTACAGATGTATAGTGTGTGTGTGTGTGTGTGTGTGTGTGTTGTGTGTGGTGTGAGGGTCTCTCACCTTAACAGTCATCTCTGGATGAACTGTAATGTCTCCTGGAGGAAAGCCAAGTGGGAAAGCCCCAGATGGATAGAGCAAGGGATATTTTATTCTTGACTAATACAGAGATTCATTGGCCCAAGACCAATTCCAGGTGGCAGAAATGTAATGGTGCCCACTGCAGGGGAATTAGGCAAGGCTCTGGCAGGGGCCAGGTTTGCTTTGGATTCCACCAAAAACCAGCCCTTCAGAGGACTAGAAGCTTGTGTTTTAAACATGACAACTCTTATGCCTTTTGTATTTTCTGTAATTATTGCCTTTTTGTTCTCTGAGTATTAAAGTTCTTTTTGAAAAGGTCAGCCTGTCTCAACTGAGCAAAGGAAAACATGAAAAGTTGTTTTGATTCATGCTTTTCCAGTTTTTAAGGGGAGACGGGCTCCCTGGGGCCAGATGTAGTGGAGGCCACAATACTCTAAAGGAGAAGAACCCCCAGAGGAAAGAGAATTAAGGAGAAAAAAGCTGGGAGGGCCCTTAACTAGCCATTCCTCTTCACAAAGACATGGTTCTGGACTTCATTTCATATTCTCATGTTATGAGAGATTATTCTATATGTTTTTAAATGTTTTCAAAATTCAACTTTGTATTGAGGAAAAATGCCTGTGCATTGTAGAAAAGAATAGAAATGCAGGCAAGCATAAAGCAGAAAATCAAAATGATCCAGAATTCTATCATCAGAACATTGGTAATGTTCTAGTGTTTCCTTCTACATTTCTTTAACTTACAAATGTATATACATTTTTGGCACACAAGTGGAATTAAATTGAATTTAGGATTTTGACTTTTTTTTACATGTATGATGTTATAACCCTTTTCTGCTGTTTATAAATTGTACTTCTCTGGCATCATCTTAAGTGGTGGCACAGCATTCCACGATGCATGTAAACCACATCTTGATTGTTAGGCGTTTGACTTGGTTCCATTTTTATACGTTTAATATGACATTACAATAACTATATTTTATTTTCATCTGCAAAGAAGGGAGGGGAGGAGGAGGGTATTTTTATAACCTAATCCTTTTCTATTAATCTAAACTTTTTACTGCAGCTTCTGAATCTATTCCAAGCATACCTTAGGGCATGAGTGGGCAAACTTTTTTATAAAGGACCACATATCAAATATTTTTGCCTTTGTGAGCCATATGGTTTCTGTTGCAACTTCTCAACTCTGCCTTTGTAACACAAACACAAAAGCAGCCAGAGATAACATGTAAAAAAGTTTCAATAAATCTTTATTTATACAAGCTGGCAGCAGAATGGATTTGGTCTGTGGGC
>NC_048220.1:103384797-103460124 GCF_002007445.2 Ailuropoda melanoleuca | reverse complement strand
GGGGAATACAAAGGTGAAGTAGACACAGATTCTGTCCTTGTAGAACTTAACATTCTGTAACTTTGATCTGAGAGCAAAATTTGAATAGGAATGTGTGTGATCAAGTGATTGGGATGCAACATTTAGGATTGCCCCCATTGGGAGGATCACAGAAACACGATGGTCCTGCTCAGGAACACTTCCTGCTACCTCAGTCATAGAAACCGTATTGGGAACCCTAAAATGCTAAAAGCGAACAGAGCACTAGCACATTTCTGGCAACAGACTAACTGTGTGACTTTAAACAATATCCTTAACTTCTCTATGCCTGTAACATAGGGAGAATAATGGGGCTGTGAAGATTGAGGTCACATGTGTGAGGTGTTTGGTCCAGTACCTGGAATAAGTGTGTAATAAATGACATCTATTTTTGAGAGGAAAAAAAAAGAAACACCATCTTTGGGCCCTTATCTAGAGATTGCCTATAAAATTAGGTAATATTCTTCATTGATTTGCTCATTAAACATTTTTTATTACAATACATAGAAAGAATATACTTGTCTAGGACAAGTGACAACAGAGGAAAGAAAGAAAAATATAAAAATTAGGCACCAGAACTGAAATCTGGAGATCTGGAGTCATTTATAATAATGGCCTGCTTTACTCTTTACACATTTAAAGGTATTTTGTACATACTGTGCCTGACCCAGTTTATGCACCTCCACAGACCTCAATCCCTCCTGGCCACCAGGCCTCAGCTCTTCGGAGGCTCTGTTCCAGGAGCAGCTGCAGTGGTAACAGGTTTCATTCCCATTGTCACAAAGCCCTGGCCACATCCACCATTGCCTCGTCTTGTCCAGCCTCCCTGGGGGTGGGAGTCATGGGGCTCCTGTGCTGGGTTGTATGCCCTCCAACCCTGACAAATGATGACTCTGCTTCCGTAGCTGCCAGGAAGGGCAGGTGATCCAACTCACCAGTATAGGGGAATTCATGTCCTAACAGGCAACTTTTTACCAATGAGAAACAGGGGGCCAATGGGGAGCCAGCAGACACACTACTCTCTTTCTCCATCTTAGGCTGTTTTGAGTTTTCAACCTCACGCCCAATAACATGGTAACACTTCAGTACGTGTTAGTGCATAAACTGTGACTCAGGCTCTATTGCCCAGGGAGCTAGGCTGACTCGCACAGTAACTCATTTAATCATCCTGACAATCTAAACAGCAACTGTGTGACATGGATGATATTTCTCTTTTACAAACGAGGAAATGGAGTCTTCCTTCTGGAGGTGATGTGGTTTGTACAAGCTGGTCACAACTGGGACCTGGCTACTTGTCTCAATGAATTTCCATGACACTGAGCTGCTTTCAACATCATGTGCTTCCAGTTAGTTTTCAAAACCTTTCAGAGTAAAAAAGGAAGTCACTTGTTTTCCTCTGTCAGCCTTTTTCCATGCCAACAAGGGCTCAGAGCTTGGGTTTATTAGAAAAACTAGCCCGTGGGGCACCTGGGTGGCTCAGTTAGTTAAGTGTCTGACTCTTGGTTTCAGCTCAGGTCATGATCTCAGGTCGTGAGATTGAGCCCCCAGTCGGGCTCTGTGCTCAGCACACAGTCTGCTTGAAGACTCTCCCTCTCCCGCCGCCCCTCTCATGTGCTCTCTTTCTCTCAAATAAATAAATCTTTTAAAGAAAGGGGAAAAAAGAAAGAAAAACTCAGTCTCCTACAAGTTATAGAGAAAAAATTCAGTTCAGTCTATCTCCTGTGTGTTTGCTTTACTACTCACACTAGTTACTTNCTTTTAAAGAAAGGGGAAAAAAGAAAGAAAAACTCAGTCTCCCACAAGTTATAGAGAAAAAATTCAGTTCAGTCTATCTCCTGTGTGTTTGCTTTACTACTCACACTAGTTACTTCCCTTCTGACATTTCTGGTCACCAAATGTGTAGAGAGGTTTCCCCAAGACAACAGCAAGTCTCCTACACCAATGGGTGTCCTACAGTTTAATTCAATTCTGATGATATCTACCTGGAATTATCACTGGTTAAGGGCTCAGTCCCCAAAGACTTCCCCCACCGCAGCTGGATACCCCTTCAGATGCCAGTCACAAGGCCAGGTTATCACCTGTGCTTCTGATCATATGTTCCCACAAGCCCCTCTTTGAGTTTGATTAATTTGCTACAGCGGCTCACAGAATTCAAGGAAACACATTTACCAGTTTATTAAGGGATGTGATAAAGGATATAGATGAATAGCCAGATGATGAAATACACAGGGCGCAGTCCAGAAGGGTTCCTAGCCCAGGAGCTTCTGTCTCTGTGCAGTTGGGGTTCACCACCTCCCAGGTGTGGAAGTGTTCGCCAACCCTCTGACCCTGTCCTTTTGGGTTTTCATGAAGACTTCATTATATAGGCATTGATTAAATCATTGGCCATTGTCAATTGAACTCAATCTTCNTTCCTAGCCCAGGAGCTTCTGTCTCTGTGCAGTTGGGGTTCACCACCTCCCAGGTGTGGAAGTGTTCGCCAACCCTCTGACCCTGTCCTTTTGGGTTTTCATGAAGACTTCATTATATAGGCATTGATTAAATCATTGGCCATTGTCAATTGAACTCAATCTTCAGCCCCCTCTCCCTTCCCCATTGGTGTGTCAGCAGTGCAGGGTGCAGGACTGAAAGTTCCATCCCCCTGATCACTTGACTGGTTCCCCTCATAACAAGCCCCCATCCTTAAATTACCTAAGGGCTTTCCAAAAGTCACCTCATTAACATAACAAAGACCCCTTTATAGCTGTTATCAGGAGAAATCCCAAGCTGTGCATCAGTAACTGTGGAAAAAGACAGATGCACATTGGAAATATCTTTTGGTCATCTAAATGACCAAATATGTATGTCTTATAAATCACAGTATTGCACTGGGGCTGCTCACTCCGAAACACTAAGAAAGGACTTGGTCTGCAAGCCTATGTGGTCCCATCTGACGGTAGCCAGCCTCTGGCCCAGGACGGCTTCTAACCCATCCCTCCCCAGATACTAATTCACTGTCATCCAGAGGCTTACACCAAGCCTTTCCATCTGGGACTGGTGGATTGCTGTACACCCTGTTTGAAAACTAGGGTGCAGTAAAAGTGCTGGGTTTTGTATCAACTCTAACACCTACTAGATGGGTGACCACTCAAGCCTCAGTTTCTTTTTCCATAAAATGAGGATAATCATGTAACCATTCTCAGTGCCCCACCGAGCCCATGTGCTCCCAGCTCTCCCAGACAGTTCCTGGACTCTCCCATGGGTCCCCGCACCTCTGCGTGGTGGGGTTCTCTGGGCAGCAGCAAGCTAGGCCCGAGTGCAGAGCACACTGAGTATGCTAGAGAGTGAATGACTGTAGCAGCCTCAACCACTAAGGGGCAGGAGCTAGTGGATGCACACCTCAGCTTCCTTGTACCCCGCATAGGTCAATTCTGAGATGGGTGCTACATAGTCTCTCAGAGAGTTCCCCAGCAAGACTGGACCCCACTTACCCACAAGGGGTAACCCACTTGTTTGCAAACGCCTTCCTAGCCTCCCTCCCTTCCTTATCTCCCTTTCTCACCCCTACCTGGGAAGGACTCCCAAATATACCCATTTACATTAAAACCTGTGCCTCAGGTCCAGCTTAGCAAGAACTCTATCTTGTCTATCTCAGAGAATACTTAAACATAATAAAAAGGAAAGTCATAGAGGTCCATTGCTAAACTCCAGGAGAGTCAGGGCTGTTTGGGTCACTACTGAAACCTAGTACTCAGCACAGTATCTGACAGGTAGCAGATTTTGAACACAAATTTACTCAATGAATGAATTAATTAATTAGAACTCACTTATTGGTGTTTATGAAGAATTTACATGATTGGACAAATGTAACATGCTCGATAGATGTCAGGGCTTCATTCCTTTTCCTCTGTCCACTTTTTTTCTCTCCTGGGCCTGTTTCTGGAGGTTTTGGAGTAGCTGAACAGGACCCAGGGTCCTTGCGATGTTTCCTGCTGTATAACCCCCGTCCCATTTCCTACAACCCCAACCTCTAAGAAATTTTTAATATATTCATCACTATCTGTTACTTTTCTGCTTTGAATTGTTCTGCTGTTCGTACCCACCTTATAATGTATAATTATCAACTAACAACTACAGCAAAAAGCAGTTACATTTGGTTCCAATCAATGCCTTATGGGGACTCCATGATTAAAAAAAA
Organism: Ailuropoda melanoleuca; assembly: GCF_002007445.2. Classification (NCBI taxonomy): domain Eukaryota; kingdom Metazoa; phylum Chordata; class Mammalia; order Carnivora; family Ursidae; genus Ailuropoda; species Ailuropoda melanoleuca. Next base: position 103,455,929 of record NC_048220.1, on the reverse strand, counting down.
AATGCATAATGGACTCCTGACTTCCCCCCAACGAGATTTCCCCCAAAATGTGCAGTCAAGTAGATGACTCCTTTTATGCCAGGGCAGGGGGTGGGGGAAGAAAGAAAGAACTTCTATCAGGTATTTGGGATAAATGTGAAGTTTAATGCACTATCTCCTTAGACTTGGCTTTCTCGTAAAGTCTGAAAATAGTCATAATACAGCAGGAATAAGAGTCCCATGGTTTGCCAAAGGACAAGACTACCTTGCAGAGTTCATGCCTGCATCCCCGAGGCTTAAACAATGCTTCCAAAAATAATAATAATAAACCATCCAATGAAACAAACAAAACATTTCCCAGAAAGCTGTAGTGCTTATAGTTGTTGTGTCAGAAAGTGTCTTCCACCTGAGAAATCCAGGGACCTTTGCATCTGGCCTTCTCAGTTTACAGATGAGTCACTTGAGAGAGATGGCCACCTGCTCAAGACCACACGGCACATCAGTAGCAGAACAAAGGCCAGCTCCTCAATCTTCTGATTCTTCCTGATGCTTCTCCGCCACATGCTACCTCCTCATCTCTTGACAGCAGGGCAAAAATAGTTACATGGGAAATATGTGTGTGGGTATGTATGTAAGTGAATGTTCATGGTTTATTTTTCAGGGTTTATGTCAATTGTTGCCAGGTTTCCAAGGATATTATGCTCATAAGAGATCAGCTGCACATTTTCCCTAAACTAAAAGCTTTCTTAATCATGTATGCCTGATCCTATTTTCCTTGTTTTACATTTTAGGGATCGTGAATATACTGAATATAGAGCTTTTACTGGTTATGTCTTTTTCTGGTTCTGTTCTTCCTATCAATAAAACGAGGAAGTTGAACAAATGTAGTCACTGGTGTGTCTTAAATGGAAAATTCTGTGATCCCTGTGGCTTTGGTGGTAGTTATTTGGCAGCATGGGCTTTTCTTTCTTTTCTTTTTTTTCTTTTTTTTTTTTATTTATTTACAAGACAGAGATAGAGATAGCCAGCGAGAGAGGGAACACAAGCAGGGGGAGTGGGAGAGGAAGAAGCAGGCTCATAGCAGAGGAGCCTGACGTGGGGCTCGATCCCATAACGCCGGGATCACGCCCTGAGCCGAAGGCAGACGCTCAACTGCTCTGCCACCCAGGCGCCCCAGCATGGGCTTTTCTTGTCGACCCTTGTTCCCCAATGTCCAACATATTTCTCTATACCATTTCTCCTTAACTAAAGATAAGCGGGAAAGTCAGTAAGCACTGGTTGGGGGGACGAAAGGATAGATGGGAGAATGGAGGATTCAAAGAACCCATCTTCCGAAGTGAACTTCATATACTGCACTTATTTGTGATTATAAATAATACTGACATAGTCCAACAGGGAATCTCAATAATTTACATATGGGAAACCTGGAATCTTAGACCAACAAGTTTTAAGTTACTCATTGTATTAATCTACACGTTAATTCATTCATGCATAAATTTGTATTCCACATGTTTCAGTTACACTCCCTTCCATTCACTCATTCATTATTGATGGAATCCATGCACTCAGTTAACGTTTTTTGAGCACTATTCCTTCACCAAATTAGCCTACTTCTTAAATTATTCACATTCTAAATTAGACCAAAAAAACAAGAAAACCTAAATTCATTTGAAAAGATAAATAAATTTGATTTCACAGTTTTTGTATGAGTCCTTTGTATATTAGGTAAGCCAATATATAACAGTCAAGCTACTAATCAATGTCAACACCCAAAAAACATAGATATTCTGGACCAGAACCAAGCATACAGAAGAAAATTTTAGGTCAAGTTTACCAAAGGCTTTTTAATAGTGAGAAGTATGGATTACTGAATGAACTCTTTTCTGGAGATATTCAAGCTCAGATTGGATGAACACCCAAAAGGAGATCTAGACTAACTGTTCTTAGGAGTGTTAAAGCCAGTAATGGCTTTCAGAGGCTAACGGAATAAGTTGATCTTTCCTAAGAAAAATCTATACACAGACATGGAAAAAAAAAAAATTCTGCCTATAATTTCAGAGCTCATGCATTCCTTGAATTCTATCCATCAACACTAGATTAAACTCACCTGCTCTGGAAAGATTTCGGGATTTGTCGAGAGGCTGGAATAGTTGACCTTTGAGGTCCTCGGAGATCTGAGAGTCCATATTTCACACTATCCCATACATCTTCTATCTAAAATTAGCTTCTTTATTTTCTTCACCCCCATTGTAATGCTTCTAAAATTGAGATGAGCTTACTAATCAATATGTACATTTAATGCAGTGGGATTTTTGTTTGTTTTCTGAAGAGCTTTTACTAAATCAATGGTACAATCTCCTAATCGATAGCAACTTTGAAGTAAGAAAACACAGTGCATTACTTATTGGATGATGTGTTTGGCATTGCTAAAAATAAAAGTAAAAACAAGGTCTCTGCCTTCAAAGAGTTTGCAATCAAAAATCTAGACCAATTTTTGTGAAATACACTAATACTACAGCAAGTAATCAATCATTTGTGAGGTGGGCATTTTTCAGAAGTAGATGTCAGTACAAGGCAAAGAAAATAATTAAAAAGGCTTGAGATGGAGCAAGTGGTTACGAACTGAATTTATGGAAGGGCTTGGGGGCAAGGGGGTGGTCCTAAAACATTCTAAAATATTCAGCCCAATGGTGTGGTTGCATGATGGAAACAAAATAGTATTTCAATCTGCTAGTAATTTATTTTAGCTGTTTGAGATGAGTTATTAAAATTATCATTGAACTTATAAAAATGATTGAATGGGGAAGGATGTAAAAAAATCTGTTCTCTATTCTAGACTGAAGCTAAAAATTGTTCTTCATGCAGGTATGCCCTTTGTTTTGAGAGAACACTTTGATAAGTCTTTTTCTTGCAGATATTTCAGGCGAGTTATCTACCCATTATTCTTAGAAAATTCTGAAACTGTGACATATACCAAATGCTTCAGGCCAAGCGTTTTGTTTCTGCATATATGTCTATAAAAAAAAATGTATCATTCATGGGGGTCACAGTTGCCTCCATGCAAAGTTTTTACTGATTGCCACATTCTTCAATCCCCATTACAAAGAGGGACATATGGGCCTATAATCAGTGGAGAAGACTAGGTTGGGGTCTATAATCTATGGGGATTAACTGGCCCCTCCAACATGGCTGCAGACCAGTCTCATATGCAAGCAATGAACACTGAGGGACTGACCTTCTGTGGGGGGATCACAGTAATTAAATTTTATAGCAGTTATTCCCAGTATTCAGTTTCACTTCTCCTCCATCTCTGTACTATAATTTCCCATAATCTCCAGTTTCTTACAAAGTTTTGTCAGTGCTACAATCTGATATTAGCTCTTGCTAACTAAGTGGGAGGCCTCCATCCCTGTCTGGATCAAAGTAGATCACAGAGGGTGGTGTGGTATGAAGAAATGTTTACAATTTGCAAGAAGGGACTGATGGAGAAGTCCAGAGCAGTAACTGATAGGCAGCAACCAATGCAAGTGTGCAAATTCCCCAAAAGAGACCCAGAAAGGAGAAGGTAGGGATCTGGACTCCTGTACCCAAAGATAGGGTTTACTCCATTTTAGTCAACTGCTAAAAAGAAGCATGACTCCTTGAAAACCTCTGGGCTTGGAGACAATAAATGTGTTTTTTCTTTTTTTTGGAGCCAAAATCTTTAGGTTCTCCTCAATGGCCCCCAAAATATTATGAACATTAAACTATGTTTGAAGGACCACAACAATTGAACAGGCAGAAGAAGAGATTTTACAGGAAATTAAGATTTTCTCTAAATAACACATTTAAAATATAGTAAGGAAAATATTTTGGAATGCCAGCTACGTGTTTGGTAATAAATGAGATGTAATTAGACTTTAAGACATACTATATTATGCTCCTTGAATATCATAGGCTTTTGGTTCCAATGCTCTCTCAGCAAGTCAACAGATAATTTGGCTGCCCTAGGGAGTCTATTCTTTGAGGAAGGTTGCAAAGCCCCGGGCCCCTGGCTAATTAAGACCCATTTATCATTTTTAGACTTCTACAGCTTTAAAACATGCAGAGCATTAAAAGTGGAATTCTTCCCACGAAGGTAATCAGAGATAGACATACAAACCGTGGATGAACAAAGATGTTCATCTCAGGTAACAGTGAAAAACTGAAAACAACTGAATTATCTAATATGCTGGATTTTTTTTTCACTAAATTACAGTATCCATTTATGAAATATAATACAGTCCTAAAAATATGTTGCAGTAAAATTTTAATATGGACTATCATTAATGATAATGCTGTTCACAGTTCTGGATGGTTTGGCTTATGTGTTTCTGCACTTTCTGGAATGATCATGATGTTTAATTTCTGTAGCAAGCAAAATGATAAAAGTTAAAATCAAGGTAGAGGAGAATATTTATAATCATGGTAAAGCCATTCTATATTGCTAAATAAAAAAGGAAGCTATGAAAGAGTATTTGTAGGATGCCATCTAAAATGTAGTTATATACAGAAAGATATTTAAAGATCATACAGTAAAATATTGATAGGTAATTATAATTATTATATTTTTATTCTTCTTTTGTTAAAATTTTCAGGTTTTCTCCACTGAGCATAAATTAAATTTTTTAAGTTATTAAAAATTAAGAGATTTGTTAAATTTCACCCTCAGGACATTTCTACCTTAATAAGCAGTCCTGTATAAGGATTGGGTATCCATATTTGGCTGTCCTAGTTAGCCCTTTGCAATGTTTCAGAAACCGTCAACCATCATTTAGGGAAAAAGCACTCTCTTTGCCCACTGAGAGGCCTAATTTAGCTTCTATGAAATGGCCCCTGGAGTGATGTTTCCCTTTGGTAATGTGTGTGTATTCACACACACACACACACGTATAATGTACATGCATATATAATACACACAAGGACAAATACTACCTTGATTCTCCTAATAAGCCTCTAGGTGTTTGGCAATTTAGCAGACAGAAGTTTCCAAATCTATCGGTGGTTATTATTTCCAAGAGCAGCACAAGGTAAGAAAAGAGATTAGACTGCATAGACTACAGGCAAAAACAACAGTTGAATTTGGAAAGTGCTGGCTATGGGTGTGAAATTTTACAATGATCGTCTTTAGTATGCATAGAGCCAATCTCCTCCTCCGGGGGCTGCCCACTACTGCTCCAGCCCAGCTCAGGGTCCTTCCCATTCCCCTTGTCATTTCCTCAGCCCTTGCAACTCTATTACCCAGAAAAGCCCACTTTCTCCTTCTCTGCACTATGGGAACATAACCATTTTGTAAGGTGACCCAAAACAGCACTGAGGGGATCGCGGTGCTAATATGTAGAAAACAGATGGCACACTGCACAGGGCAGGTTGAGGGGAATTTAATAACGTACTTTCTACCATGCTGGAGGTAAGGTTTAGGAAAACCAACAGGACATGGCGCATGTGGTAGCCAAAACTAACAGCGGCAGGGAAGATTACAGCCAGATCCCTGGTTTGTGGGACCTGAGGTTTATTTACTTACTCACTTTATTAACTTCAGAGAAAAGAATACAGAGTTGCAAGCATGAAATCCATGATGTAAATGAATGTTTTCAAATGAGGGGAAAAAAAAGACCACAATAACTTCCAAGTGTAAACAAAGCTGACAACTACTACCAAACTGCTAAAGCCAAGAAACTAGTATCGCTGTANAAAAAAGACCACAATAACTTCCAAGTGTAAACAAAGCTGACAACTACTACCAAACTGCTAAAGCCAAGAAACTAGTATCACTGTATCAGCTAACTGCTGGATGAAATGCTATAATTTTTCCCTAAAGTTTAGGCTGCATGTTCTTTTCTTTTCTTTCTTTTTTTTTTTTAAGATTTATTTATTTATTTATTTATTTGAGGAAGAAAGAGAGAGAGAAAGAAAGAACCAGTGAGGGGGAGGGGCAGAGAGGGAGGAAGAGATTCTCAAGCAGACTCCCCATTGACGAGGAACCCAATGCAGAGCTCGACAGGGGGCTCATCTCCTAACCCTGAACTGAAGTCAAGAGCCAGACACTTAACCGACTGAGCCACCCAGGCGCCCCAGCTGCCATGTTCTTTGATTACCTTCTCAAATGACAATGATTTTCTTCAAAAGTTATTGGTAATGCCACATAAATTGTCATGATTTAAATCGAAATTGAGAAAACCAGTAGGTTCCTTCTTATTTACTTCAGTATCAAAACTTATTTTAGGTAATGTCATGTAAATGTTTAGAATTATTTTGAAATTATTATGGGAAAACGTTTACCAAGTTTCTTTTACATGTGCCCTCTACGATGTGGAAGAATTTTTCACAGACTACCACTGGCTCTCTCTCTTTCAAGTTCTCCTTCAGGGCCTAGTCACTTCTGCCACCAGGCTCTGCAGGACATGTCACAATTCAACCTCTGGCCATGTGTTTCCTTATGGTGATGCCAGCTGAACCAGTGAAGCAGATTATAGGAGTGTTTCTGGAAGCCATTCCTTTACCAAGTTAACTACCCATAACTATTCACAGAAGTGACTCTGAGCCATGTAAAAATGATATCCCACTAAATTAGAACTAAATGTAAGCCCCAGTTTCCCTTCGTTAGACCCTGCATCCCACTCCATATCACGTGATGCAAAGAGAATTGCAAACAGAGGGAAGGTGGAGTAGGAAGAGGAGGCAGGATTATTCAATAAGAGTTGAAATATCTGTATCTCTTTTCTGTTGCTGCAAGTAAATGATAACAAACTTAGCATTTATTAGCTCACAGTTCTATAAGCCAAAAGTTCTCTGGATTCTCTGCTCAAAATACCACAAGACTGAAATCAAAGGGTCAGCCTGAGTCCTAAACTGGAGGCTCTGGGGAGAAATCTGCTTCCAAGTTTATAATGGCTGTTAGCAGAATTTTGTACCTTGCAGCAAGAGGACCAAGGTCCTTGTTTACTCGATGACTGTCAACTGGGGATCTTCATCACTTCCTTAAAGTTGCCTGCATATCTTCTCCTGGGACCCCCTCTAACTTTAAGCCAGCAGTGAGTGTATCAAATCCTGTTCCTGCATTAAATCTTCCAGCCTATTCTTTCTGCCACCCCTTGGAGAAAGCTCAACACTTCTAAGGGCTCAGATGATTAGATCACAACCACCCAGAAAATTTCCTTATCTTTTTTTTTTAAGATTTTATCTATTTATTTATTTATTTATTTATTTATTTATTTGAGAGAGTGCATGTGCCCACGAGTTGGGGGAGAGACCAAGGAAGAGGGACAAGCAGACTCTGCACGGAGCACAGAGCCCGACCTGGGGCTCGATCCTAGGACCCTGGGATCACGACCTGAAATGAAGGCAGACGCTTAAATGATTGAGCCACCCAGGCGCCCTGAAAATTTCCTTATCTTAACATCAACAGTATCGTATAATATAACAATAACAGCAGCCATATGTTATCATGTTCACAGGTTCCAGGGATTAGGACATGCAACCTTGGGATCATTTTTAGAATTCTGACTACTATAAGATCTTATTTTAGCAAGGTATCCAAAAACACATGACCATATTAATACATTTCCCAGGTGTGGAAGAGCAAGCAAAGGCCACTGAAGCTCAAAGCTAAGTCCACCTCTGAGCTTTCTACCCCTGCAGGGAGAAGGAGTAGTCACTGGAACCCAGAGAGTACACCTGTATGAAGCAGCGCTTTTTTGGAGGAATAGAGCCAACCTACAGTGACTTGGCATGAAGGGCGGGCCTGAGGAATAAGTACCCCAATCTCACTCTGCTAGGATCTACTGTTGGTTCCTTCCATTTGCCAAGTTCACTGAAAATCAGAAAACAAAAGGGCTCATTGACGAGTCCGTGCATCTCAGGCTCCCTGGGCACACAGGAAGGTAGAAAAGTCAGAAAACAGATCTGGAGGACAAAATGAAGACATCCATCCCATTGATGGATCTCTTTCCCTAGCACTTTAGTGCTTATTGACAGATGCTATGGTGTTGGCACTCACTTGTACCCTGCCTTCTAATACTTGACTTACTCTGTATGTGGATAGTGACATCCCTCCCCCCACCCATGGTAAATTGATAAGAGAAGAAGGCATAAATTTTCCTTTACTTTCACAATCCACAACACAAAGAACAACATTTAGTTGAGCTCCTTAACAGAAGGGTCTATGTGAGCTAATCATTAATTCTTAATTGCCAGCACTCTTTGTGGCACACAATTAAAGATATGATTTATCATCCAAACGGGGACACTTCTGAGAAAAGTAGATGCTATTTATAATTGTACTGGATCAGAAGATATTAGCTGAGGAGGTCCTAGACAAGGTATGATGTATGGTTGCCCAATGCATAGTGGATGTTTGTTAAATACATGGATTAGTAAATGAATGAAAGAGTGAATGGAAAGTTTTACTAGAATATTCTATCATCTCCCTTGTGTCTCCTTGCTCTATGTAATCTACTTATGTTCTATCTTCTTCTCTCTTGACTTTATTATCACTGATTTATCTATATCGCTGACCTCTCTCTGGAGATCTAGGCAGGAATTTCTTAAGGACCAAAATATCTTCAAATCCAACGTGTCTACAACTTAGGCTACTACTTTCTACTTGTTTATACTGTACCCCGTATTCCCCATCTTTGTAAATAACACCATCAACTCTCAGTCCCCAAAGTGATATTGCACAACCCAGTACCTTATCCCAGCAACTCCGGTTCAATCAGTTGTCACATTTTCTAAATGTTTTTCTTCCTTGTCATTTCTGTCTATTCCATTCTCTCCCACATCACTGTTACTACCCTGTCCAGGTATCCATCAGATTTCTTTGTGCTACTTACTACTTGCTACTACTATTGTGCTACTTAGTACTAATCTCCCACTTCCCATCTCTCACATTTTCAGTCTAATTGTGACTCCATCTCTAGAATTATCTCCCCAGAATACAAATGGGATTATATCACAAAGCTTTTTTTGATGGAAGGAATACTTGTAAAATATAATCAAGCCTCCTTGGATTGACATTCAAAGACTCCCATAATCTAGCTCAATCCTACCTTGCCAGCTTCATCCAATACTTCTCTCCTGCAGATATCCTATATCACCAGATTTCCTAATGTGCATTCATACTTTGGGGCACCCCCAACAACAAGGGACTCCTAACTTTCTTTTTTATGGTGTGTTGATCCTGATTTCTAGTGTTTGTATTTCCATTGTGTAAATACTGTCACTATGGCCAATTTCAAGTTACCAATTGAGTGTTACTGAATACAGGGTTGGGAAGGGATGTGCACATTGTGCTCCGGTGAGCCAGTTTGAACACATCACTTCTCCTTTTGTCTGCTTCTAGAAATCCTACATATCCTCCAAGGGCCAGGTCAAGTGACTGCATCTTCTAGAAGATCCCTATGACTTTACCCTCAATTCCCAACTCTGACCCTCTTGACTCAACTTGGACTCGACTTGTACATTTTTTATTCTACCTTAAAGCCTGGAAAGCAAGTCAGCTGACAATAAATCTCAGCTAGAATGCATGAGTGAATGCCTCACTGATACGCTGTACCAACAGCATTTGTTTCTTTCATTTGGTGTATAAGAGCCAAGGGCCCAGAGATACCATGAGGACAAAGAACTTGGCTTTCAGAATCATGGGATCGTATTGACTCAGTAACTTGGAATCACAGGAGTGGGCAAAATGATCTTGAACCCAGCTCATAAAAATAGCCTTTCCCTTTTGCCATAACTTTCCTGGCATCAAGAGTCATGTGTGAAGCAGACATGTGTATTACTTTTGCTCCCATGATTTCTGAGCACAATTAGGTAATATTTATGGTTAAGGTGAGAGAGGAAAACTGAAGGACTCCAGAAAAACCTGTGTTTTGCTTCTTTTCCTGCTTCTATTCTTGCTAGGACCTGCACCCCCACCCCACTTTACATATGCCTTGTAATGCAAATAGCATATGTCCTCCATGAAAAGGACAAGAAGCTAATGACTTCTCTAAAATAGATAACAAAGGAAGGACCAGGTGAGAAAGATTGGCTGAAGCTATCATATGCATATTCCAGACCACTGGTACTAGATATCCCAGCACAGAGACCCTTGGGTTCAGGGAATGTGTGATTTAGGATGGATACCTGGCCCCTGTCCTTGTTCTGACCAGTTCCTGGATGCCTGAGAGGACACTTGCACGAGACCACAATCATCAATAAAAACCCAAGACCCTGGGGTGCTTGGGTGGTTCAGTTGGTTAAGGGTCTGACTCTTGATTTTGCCTCAGGTCATAATCTCAGTGTTGTGAGATGGAGCCCCATATTGGGCTCTGCCCTGGGCGTGGAGCCTGCTTAAGAGTCTCTCTCTCCCTCTCCTTCTGCACTACCTCTAATAAAAAAATTTAAAAACAAACAAACAAACAAAAAAACCCAGACCCCAAGCAAAGGTGAGACTCATGTTCTTTCTCCTTTCTGAGTCTCCCAGACACTCCAACTGTATCCCTTTCTCTATGTCTTCAATAGACTCTGCTTTCACTTCCTGCTGGGTTCACCTTTGAGTTCCATCCTGCATGAAGCCAAGGACCCTGTTGTCTGGTCCTGCAGGAACCCCTCTGGGTCCTCCGACCCAGCCTGCCTCCATCAAAGGTACAGGTACTATCTGCAGTTTTTAAAATGATTTTTTCCTCAATATCCTTTTTATCACTTTGGCTGTCTTTAGCTGTGTGTTAGATAACTTTGGTTGGGCCACATAACTATTCCCTTTCTCCATTTAGTGACTTCTTTAAAATCAACCTTCAAAAACTGAGCTGAGCTATTAGACCTCATCATAAAGCCTCCTTCTTTATTCAATGAGTTATATGTATATCGGATGGTCATCTTAACCCCATTGAGAGAAGCAGGACACATGGGGAGAAAAATCTCTTATTGGAACAAATAATGGTTCAAGTGGGGATAAAATAGAAATCTGTTTGTTTGTTGTTGTTTTTTTTTAAATCAGTATTTTCCTGCCTTTACACCACTCTAAGCTAGTTGCAGGATAAGCTAGTTGCAGGGTCTTCTGAATAGACAGAAGGGCATCTTCCTATAATATGCCTGATGAAGGTTTATTTTTCTGTGCCAGGAGTGCCCTCAATATACCACCTGCCCCTGCTATTGAACTGTTGTCAAAAATAAATGGCTCCAAACCACTACTGCTTTGAAATCAAAATCATTTTTGGCAGACACCGTCCAACACCTCCCAACATTGAGCTGGCTCCATGCTAACAATTTGCAAAGCAGATCAATTCATTTGATTATTTTACTACATCTCACTGGTTTATCTCTGAGAGTTCACCATGGTGTCAAAGTTTCAAAGTTTGATGTTATTAAAATGTGCTATGGAGGTATTTTTAAATGATCGTGCTGGGTAATGGGAAATATCTTCTGGGAAAATATTCTAGGCCGGTGAACGGAGTGGGGGAAGGAAGGAAGGAAGGAAGGAAGGAAGGAAGGAAGGAAGGAAGGATTGAGAAAAAAAGAAATAAAAATAGTAACAAAAAATGAAAGAATAAGAAAAGACACCATCTATATTAGATTTAGAGATTGTGTCTCATTCGTTAGAAGGCTGGACACACAGTGATGCTCAATAGTATTGTTAATATACTCCTTTAGGGGCACCTGGGTGGCTCAGTCGTAAAGCGTATGCCTTCGGCTCAGGTCACGATCCCAGCGTTCTGGGATTGAGCCCCACATCAGTCTCCCTCCTCCTTGGGAAGCCTGCTTCTCCCTCTCCCATTCCCCCTGCTTGTGTGTCCTCTCTCACAGCCTCTCTCTGTGTCAAATAAATAAATAAAATCTTTAAAAAATACACACACACACACACACACACTCCTTTAACCATTCTTTCCCCTGGGTCTTTTTCCCAAGGTTTGCTCCTGACAGGACTAGCTCTTAGATTTACATGCCCTACCATGAGTCCTCAGGGCTTTGACACTGACCCAGCCATTGTAGCCTGATTCTATTAAAGCAAAAATGCAATTTGCATTTGTTAAACGTCTCCCATGTCCCAGGAATTTCTCTGTATCTTTTATATGGCACATCATTTAATCTCCACAACCACCTTTTAAAGTACCATTATTCTAACTCACAGATGAGACATACTATCAAGGCAGTCCAGAAAGTACTCCCCCATCACAAAAAAATGAGAAAGTTTCTGAAGATCACATCGGTAAGTAGCGGAATCAGAATTTCAACTCAGGGGGTGCCTGGGTGGCTCAGTCAGTTAAACATCTGCCTTTGGCTCAGGTCATGATCCAGGGTCCTGGGATTGAGACCTGTGTCAGGCTCCCTGCTCAGCGGGGAGCCTGCTTCTCCCTGTCCCTCTGCCCCTTCCCCACCTGCTTGTGCTTTCTCTCTCTCTCAAATAAATTAGTAAAATCTTTAAAAAAATGTTTTTCAACTCATGACTATCTAAGCCCCCTACACACTATTTTGCAGGTAATGCTTCAATATCTTACAATGTACAGTGCTTGATATTTACCAAAAATAAAATTGTGAAGCATTAACTTGCTAGCGTCTTAGAGCTTCCCTCTGAGTCTGGAAGAGTGAAGAAGACCAAACTGAAGCCGGGATAGAGTGACTTATGTAAGTTCAGTTTAGCTCATATTGGATCAGGGGATTAACCAAGACAGGACAATGAGTGCTTAGGAATGTAGGGTTCGGTTTCAGAAATATCTGGCTTGAGGCCCTTCAGCACCAATTTATTCATTCAGTGAGTATTTATTGAGCAACTCCTATGTGCTGGTTCTGGTCTGAGTGCTGGAAAGTGAACAAAAGCTGAGAAAACCCTTCTTTAGTGGAGGATGCACTCTATTGGGGGAAGATAAATGATAGCTGGATGGATAACAGATAAAATAGGTCATTTCAAATAGTGAGAGAAATGATGAAAGAATAAAGGGAAGTCATGTAACAGAGTGAAAGGGGAGATACCCTTGAATAATGTGATCAAGGAGGGCCTCCATGAGGAGGTGACAGCTGAACTGAATCATACGTGATGGAAGCAGCCAGACACATAAAGACCTGAAGGAAGAGATGATCAAACAGAAGGAACAGCATGTGCAAAGGCTTTGAAGGAGGAATTAACTTGAATGTCAGAGGAATAGCCCCTTACTGGTTGATTTCCTTTGGGCAAGTTATTACATTTCTCTGGGCCTTATTTTCCTCACTCCTGGAAGTGACAATAACACTTCCTTTACAGGACCTGGCAGATGGTAAGCACTCAGTAAATGCTGCATAAATGACATTGACTGTACTCTTTGTTCATGTTGCCCATTGCTCAGCATCATGTCTGAATAGGCCATCTGGGCAATTTTCCAATCCCAGGTTATCTCTCCCTTCTACAAATTAAAAAAACAAACAAACAAAAAATCCAAGTTGCATTTACTTGAAGGACTTACTCAAAGCAGTTGTCCAGGTGCAAAAAAGTCAAGCTCAGCCAGGGCATCTGGGTTTGCCTCCCTGCCCTTGATCTGACAGCCTGGATTTCCTCCCTGAATATTTGCTGTCTTAACATGCCTCTCTCCAGATGCAGGGCATTAATTCTGAATCAGCTCCCCCCACTTTCCTGTCAGAGGTTGTCATTTGCAGAGCGGGTGATGGAAGGACTGAGTGATAGATGGCAGTCCCTTCAGAGCCCGTCGGCTTCATTCTCAAAGCAGGCACTGAAAAATGTGAAGCTGATGCCAAGCCATAGGGCTCAGGGACAAAGAATAAGCACCTCTAACAAAGGCTGAGATCATGAGAATCCTCTGGTCAGTATCACTTTGCAGTCTAAGTAGGACACATAATCCTGATTACAATGTTCATAACAATAGGCTGTATCCATTGAGTACTTACTCAACAGCCCTGGCCCATCAATAAAACTTTTTTTTCTCCATCCATTCAGGAGCTATTTACTAAGCACCAAGTGTGTGCAAACAATGCTACAAGGTTCCCAGATTAGAGAAATAAATGAGACAAAGCCCTTACCTTGACGAGACTTACATTTAAAAGAGGGACACGGACAACAGACAATCAAATGATATACTAGGATGCCAGGTGGTAAAGGCTTAGAAGGAAAAGAAGGTAGAGAAAATGATTAATTAGGTGGCACAGAAACAGAAGAGGCAACTTTAGATTCGATGGGTGGTTAGGGAAGGCATCCAAGAAGGGGACCCCTGAGCAGATACCCGAGCACAGTGAGTCCAGCCATGGAAGTGTCTGCAGGAGAGCTCCAGAGAGGGCTGGGAGGAACCAAGAGCTCTGTAGCAGGGGAAAGGAGGGATCTGCTGCTTAAAATAGTAGAGCCCCAGTTATCTCCTACCTGGGGCTCCTAACTGGAGAGCACTCCTGCCCTATGATGGGCTTCCCAACCTTAGCACTACTGACATTTGGGGTGGGATAAGTCTTTGTGGGGTGGATTGTCCTGCATGTTGTAAGGTACTTGGGAGCTTCTCTGATCTCCACCCATTAGAGGCCAGTAGTTCCTGCCCACTTGTAACAACCAAGGTCCCGTTTCCCAGCACCTTGCCTGGGCGCCCTCTGCATCACTTATCTGATTCTTTGCAGGTGCTCTTACCTCGAGGTCAGGTTCTTCAGATCAACCTCGCAGTTATGTATAGAGCCCTTGATGTTAGGGACTCCAATTGTAGGTATATTTTAGGATGTGCATGGAAGAGGATGTGCAAGAAGCCAGTAGAGCTAACTAAGGTTTCAGGGCCCCTCTCTTGTATGGCCCCATTCTACAGTTCTATCCATAATTTTGTACTCATAATTTTGTACCCATTTTCTTAAAGTGAATCCCCCAAATATATAAGCTGAAGACCCCACAAAACATGGCTCCATCCCTGGATATTCATCTGAGCATAACTCAGTGTACAAAGGAGACCATAGTGGTGGTAGATGTTGGCATTTCACTTGTCTCTACCATCACTCAACTCCTACTGCCTTGCTGTAAGTTCCTGGAATGTGCCTTTTTTTTTTTTTTAAGTGGTGGTTGTAGGGGGAGATTTATCTTCCCCATTAGAGTGTGTTTTATCAAGGAAGAGATATACCTGTCTTCTTCTTCTTTGTATCAAGCACAATGCCTGGAGCAGGGAGGGTATTTAACAATTAATTTTTATTGAATACATAAAACAAGGAAACCTAAAATGTATTTAGAGGTTGCCAATCAGTGGTTTTCAAAGTGTGGTCTCAGCAACAGCAGCCTCTGGGAACTAATTAGAAAAATACAAAATCTCAGGTCCTGCCCCAAATCTGCCATATCAAAAACCCTGGGAATGGGGCCCAAAAGTCTGTTTTCACAAGATCTCTGGACAAGTCTGATGCCACTTATGTTTCAGCATTAACTTGACGGATAATGGCAGAAACCTGTACAATGTTACCTGATATAGTTCTCTAAGAGAAATTCCCTGAGGTTGAATATTATTACTATCCCCATTTTATAGATTCAGAGAGTGAGACTCAGAAACATTATTTCAACTAAGGTCAACACAATAAGCAAGTAGAAAAGCAGAGATTTCAATGCTACAGTGTCTGATATCAAAATCTACCTTCTTTCCCCTAAAACACATTATTCTGGTGGGAGCTTTCAAACAATTGATGTTAAATACCTTTAGAGAACAAATAAAAATGCTCGATGACCGTAAAACAGTGTTATTACCAGCAAAAGTCAAAACCATCATAAGGAATACTTCTTGGCATATTTCTGTTGTATCCAGTCCTGAAGACAGTGACATCCTGCTATATGGCTTTTCAGAGACCCAAAAGGGTTAATCCACCTCCCAGAAGCCCTGACTTCCTCCCAGTGAGTCACTGGGCACAGAGGAGCTCAGGTACGTGGGTGTAATAACACACACAGCACAGCAGGCTTGCTTGCACGTGTGTCTCCCTATGGGGAGTGAAATGAAAATAGAAATGGAAAGCAAAACCCCTTCCCTTGCTGCCTGTCTCTCCCTGTCACCTGTCATAAATCTTTGAGACCAGAGTTCTGTGGGCAAATGAGATTCTCCCAATCAATCCGATGTGGCTTTTGGAACACTGGTCTAATGTCTAGCAGCGCTCTTTCTGCGAATGCTTTGCGTCGTGTATGGATATTAGCATCAGCCACCCAAGTCTGTGTTGGAGGAAGAAAAATACAAAGAAAAGCAGAAAAAGTAAGATAACTGGCTATTTATATCTGCTCTGTCGGAAGTGGTGACAGGTATAATTACTGAGTAGAAATTACAGGGCTGATTCCAGTGGCGTTCCTCCCGCTGTTTTCGGGAAGATAAAAGATTGAAAGTGTTCCTGACAACTCTTCAAAGAGAGAATGCTCTGGCACTCACTTCCATTTATTTTGAGATTGATTAAAAGCAATTTCCTGTTGTTCATGGTTGAACCAAAGGGCTTTCCTGGTGCCCTAGATTCAGTGAAACCACTTTGAGGGGACAGCCCCTTGTTGAGCGCTACTGTCTTCCCATCAGCTCCCTGCCCCAGGTCCAGTTCTGTGTTACAGCGTCCTCCATGTCGAGAGAAAACAAGCTACTGAATTAATGCACATAAAGATGTGACTGATGTAATTGACCAGAACCCCAGGGGTATTTGTAGTAAAAGAACATAAGATAAAATCCTGTGACATTAGAATAGGAAGGTGCCCCAAAATCCTCTAACTCAGTGGTTTCCAAACAAAATCAATGATCAGGGGTCCCTTTAGATACATAACTTTCCCCAGAACCCACTCAGGCCTAAGGAGCCAGGCTCTCTAGGGCTCAGACACAGGAATTCATAATTTTATAGAGCTCCTATGTCATTTTGGTTTAGATAGGTTTAAGAACCACTGATCTGCCCCAAACACCTTAATTTATAGGGGTAGGAAATGAATGGAAAAGGGGACACCAGGGTGTGGCAGAGTGAGGCACTTGGCTAAAAGTTTTAAAACCTCAGAAATCAAGCTGAATAATATTTTAATGCAATATTTTTAAAAATCAAAAGTAATGCCAATAATCCATGGTAAACAAACCATTAGTTTTCAATGAAGAAAGGATCAATACTACTGATGTATCCTTTGTGCTCAGGCTTTCATATGGCTTAGCATGGGCCATTTTTGAAAATATTACTTTAACGTATCATTTATCTTGATTCCTGAATTTTTTGATGCCACTTTAAATTTTATACACAAGGGGAATGCCTTGCTCACCTCATCCTATATTTTGGCAAATACTGAAACCTGATGGCTGTGAGTACATATACAATCTGCAGAAGTTAGTTTTTTGGCCATTGTTGGTTTCTGTATATACATTTTGTTTTGTTTTTTTTCTTCCTTTTTTTTTAAATGAAATTATCTATTAGTATTTTAAAGTAGGGAGAGTTAACATTTTAAAAAATTACATTTTATTGTGAAAAATCAGACTTGTTTTTTGGTTTATTTTTTGGTTATTGTTGTTGTTGTAGTTTTTTTTAATAGACTAATACCTCTTCATGTCATCAGATGGCAAGAACTAGATGGTTGTTGCCTGCTTTCAGGCGAGGCAAGGATTATTTGCCACAGTCAACAGCGATAGGTACCACTTCACCTTTTTTATGTGTCCTGACTGATCTCCGCAGGCATTGCGGATGTTTTGATCCCCAGTGTAGCAGACGGCCACATAAAGAAACAGTGGCAAGATATCACATAACCCAGTTTAGTCACTTATTCAGCAGATACGGATAGTTACGCTGTGCTTCAACACGGCAGACGCTAGCCCGGCAAGGTCTCTCTGATAGGGACCGTAACCCTGTTCTGGTTCCTTAATCTCTGCTCTTAGCCCCACTTGCAAACTCAATCTTGCCCCAGGCTCTGGGACCAATATTTTCAAGTGGGGAAATTAAAGACATCTACGTAAGGCAGGTATTTGGCCAATTCTGCTACAGACGGGTTTCTTTCTTTAAATGATTTCTATCTAAAACTTTGCCACTCCACCTTTTCACTTTCTGGCAGAGAAGACCCAGCTTTGACCCTTCTCCTGGACTCTTGAGTCTGTGCCCTTCATCCTGTACCTGAAACCTCAATACGCCAGGCACTGGGTGTCCTGTCCTTGTGGAGGTGGCAGACTTGGCCCCGGCCCTATAGGCTGTTGACAAACATTTATGGAGCGTTTCTGGTGGGCAAGACACTGGTGCCACGATAATTTACAACAGGGACAGAATCTCTGCCTTCGTGGGACTTTTATTCTAGTAGAGGCCACAGTGAATGCACACACAGGCCCCTCACCGTAGTGATGTTCACTACATTTCCCAACAGTCTCTCTTACCAGTTTCCTGACAGTTACAAACTCAAATGCTAAAAGGAACATGGCATGGCAAAAATGAATGAAGGGGACTCCGTGAAGATGAAAGGAGGTATTAAGCACTATAGAGACAACGAGAGTACTTTCCCTATTTGATGGTATTCAAATTCATGTTTTTAAAAAAATGTGTGGAGGCTGAACAAAACACATTTGCTGACAGAATTTTGCTTCCGGATCACCTGTGCGCAATCCCTGTCTAGAGGCTTAACCAGACTCCTGCCTGCAGCTCTGCTGTGCTTCCCCTGACCCTTGTCTGCTGGTTCTTTCCCCAAGCAAATCACCTATCCCAGTTCTAGGCAGGCAGCCCTAGACATGGCCTTCGACCAAGTCTCCAAGTAACTAACCAACCAACCCCATTTACCTGTCAGTGTCCTGAAACTGGTTTTGGTCATGGATCCCTGTGGCAAGATAACGAAGTCTATGGGCCCGTTCTCAGAATCATGTTTTTAACACCAAAGTTAAAATACATATGATTACACTGCACAATACATATGAAATGCAGAATCAAAATATTAAAAATGATACATTTGAAAATAGTAGTATATATGCTCCTACACTGATGCATTCAGTGACGAGCTCCAGCCAGATGTCTAGCACTACCATCATTTCAAAAGGAGAAGAAAAAATATTAGCATATCTACAATAACTATAATACGGTATGAAAAATATCTGTGATTTCTATGGATGACAAAGTCACAGGTACCGCCAATCTTATTGAGCGGTCTGTAGTGTATATTTACAATGAAGGAAATCTCGATGACAATTAGGGATTCGTGAAAAGAAAGCTGCACTACTTTTGCCTTCCAAGTGCATAAAGGCCTAGAATTCTATGTGAGGACTCTTTTGGGATCCATGGAAAAGAAACTTTGACCTGGAGCAACACTTTCCAAAGAGCAGTGTGAGGCTCTGCAGGGCTTCAGGGTACCTCTAATGCCAGAAGCATGGAAAATGCTGACTTCATTTTGCATTGAATTAGACTAGAAGTGCCCAATGAAATGTTAAATGACGTGGCCACAGCATTCTCAAACAGTGCTGGTAGGAGTGTAAACTGGTACGTGTTTCAAAAGCCTTGGAAAAGCGCAAATACCCTTTGACCCAGCAATTCTGCTTCTCAAAGATTTATCCTAAGGAATGAATGAGACATATGTGCAAAGCTCTAAGCACAAGGATCTTCATGCCCAGCTGTGCAAGAAATAATATACATCAAATGGAAAATGATGCAGAGCCATGATTACTAACGTGAAAAGATGACAAATACAAAGCAGAAGCAGCACGGGCGTATCAAAATAATTGCATATGCACGAATTCACATGGAAAAAAGCTTGGAAGGGTATATACTAATTCTCTCAGTGGTGATTTCTGGCAATTCAATATTAATTTTGCATACTCATGTCCTTCTTCCCCCCCCCCCACAGTGTATTATAGGATAATGTATTATTGGTGTAAACAAACAGAAATAAAGGAAGGGGACAGAAATGTCACCACAAAGAGAACTTACTTATTCTGTTTGGGAAGATATTTCCTGGGGAGAATTTCTGTGTTTACATATTCTTACTCATTCAAAAACCAGGTGACAATCATTACTGCAGATACTAAGAAAGCAAAATTCAGCAAGGCGAACAAGGTGCCTTATATTATGGAACTTACTTTCTAGTGCAGAAAGCAGAAAATTATCCAACCAACAAATGCATAAACAACAATGTATTGGGCAGAGATAAATGCTTTGAAAAAAACAATAAAACATTTGGAAGAATTAAGGATGAAATGGGACAAGGCAGACTTCCTAGGTTGAGGGTCAGGCCTTTTCATGGCAGTAACGTTTAAGTAGAAAGACAACAAGAACCAGCCTGCTCTAGATCTGGACTAGGGAAGAGCATTCCCTCTATGCACAGGGAAAAGCGAATTCAGGACTTTAGGGCTTGGCATATTTGGCAACAAGACATATGAGTATCTGGAATACAGTGGGAGAGGCCAAAAGTGGCACTGGACAACATTGGGCCAAGTCATTTAGGGTCTTGAGGCCCTGGTAAAGTGTTTGAAGGTTATTCTAAGTGCATGGTAGATAGAATTATTAGTCACAATTCTTTGTTCCATATACAAGTAAGGCAAATTTACACCCTTGACACAACCTCATGGGGAAAGGACTCTACTTCCCACCCCTTGGTTTGGCCACCTGACTTTCTTTGGCCAGTGGCCTGTTGGCAGACATGACATAAGCAGGATCTTGAAAGGTGCTTGTGCATTTAGATTTGCCCTTGGGCTTCTGCCATCACCATAAGAAGAATATAACTGGTGTAAGCCTGCTGGCCTCCAAAAGAATGGGAGACACAGGGAGCAAGCCTGAACCAAACCTGCAGCTTGGAGCCAAGTCCAGCTCAGTCAAATTGAGATCCATGGAGCCATCTATTGAACTCACAGACATGAGAATAAGAAAAAAATGTCTGTTCCAAGTCACTGAACTTCAGTGGTTTAGTGGTTTGTTATGAAACATTATTGTGGCACTACTAATACAGGAGCAAAGGGAAGGCACTGAAGGCTATTAAGCAGAGGATTGGCAGGACTGATTTATATTGCAAAAATTATTTTGGCTGCTGTGCGGAGGGTCGATTAAAGAAGTAAGGGTAGAAATAGGAAGACCAACTGGGGGCCTGATTTATTTGTGTTGGTGAGAGACAATGATGGTATCATTTATTGCAATGACAATGAACAAAGGTGGAAAAAGTCCAGGATAGCAAGAGAGGGTTTAAATCAACGCAAATGTTCAGTCAGCCAATGTACATAATGAAAAAAAAAAATGTTCTGAATAGATGGTGAGTCCTAAATAAATAAATAAATAAATAATAAACACAGGTGAAGTTTCAAACCCCTAAAGAGCACCTAGGTAGAGGGGGCCAGTAGTAAGTGAGTGACTAGGGAAGAAGTCAGGGTACACATAGACATCTGGGAGTAACTCACTCAAAGTGAGGATTTAGGGCGGGTTATTTCTTCTGGGAAGTAGTGTTCCACATGAAGCAAGACCACCTCTCTAGAACTTTGTTTTAGCCTTGTTGTTTGCTTTCGCTTAAACTATGATTCTAAGAGTTCAGACATTTCTTTCATAGCTTCCTAATCCCATATCCCTCAGATCTCCCTCTGAGCACAGCTTCCCAACGACTTCCTGGAAAGAAGTGGATCTGAAGGAAGAGGATGCCATTACTGAGGTCTGAGAAGTCAGAAGGCACAGGTAACTAGGAACTCTTTAAGATTTATTTATTTTATTTTAAACAGAGAGAAGGAGAGAGAGAGAGAGAGGTGCAGAAGGAGAGGGAGAGAATTCCAAGCAGACTCCCTGCTGAGCACAGAGCCTGATGCAGGGCTTGATCCCATGACCTTGAGATCATGACCTGAGCCAAAACCAAGGTTGGACACTTAACCAAGTGAGCCACCTAGGCGCTCCACACCTTAGAACTCTTACATTTATTACTCCCACCTCCCATATAGCAAAGCAACTTTTCCCCCAAAATACCACCCACAGAGCACAATTTCTGCAAGACATGAAGAACATTATTTGGAAATAACAAAGCTCTCTTCCTTTTGTCACAGAACATCTCACAATCCTTGCATTCTGCACGATGAACTTTGGGAAATATAAACCCTAAGAGTTTTTTCCTCACTACCCACCACACTCTAGGAAATTGAGTCACTCAGTGAAATCAGCTCTTGTTGACAGGCAGTCACAATTAGGTTGAAGACCTAACCTTACTAGAGAGCCTTCTCTCAGAAATGTCTAGTTGCAAGTCCCTTGCCCTGGAACTGAGATAACCTCCTTGAAGTTTTCACTCTTTGACAGTGGTGCTTTCCATGGAGGCATACAGAACTAAGCTCCTTCATTATCCATAGGAGATGCCTCTACATTTGAATGGAGTCTTGGGTCCACCCTCCTTCTAAAGTCTCCTCTGCTGAGAGCTGAACTTTGGCATTACCTTCAATCATTTCTCACAGAACCAGCCTCTGACAGGGCTGCACCGGAGAGCCCATATCTCTTGCATTGTCTTGTCTTTCATTGTTTACATGCGTCAGGTCCCAAATATCACAAGAACAGGTATTATTAGGTATACCTTAGTCTACACTCTACCATGTCTAGATAATGCCCTCCATATAGGAGAGTGTGGATGAACCTTGATGAATCAAATTAACATATTTGAAGACAGCTATTATGTTGTTTCTAAGTCTGCTCATTTCCAGTTCACTCAACCTAGGTTCTTTGGAGAAAGCTCACATTGTAGAACTGAAACTAAGCTGATATTTCACTTTGATGAGATGTGAGAACTTGAATGGAAATCCTAAAAGCTTAGCACACTGCATAAGTCCCTGAAAAAGGGACTGGGGGTGGTGATTCGGGAAATATTCTCTTCTTTCAAATTCTCTTTTCTCTTTGGTTCTACTGGGAATCATGTTGGTTTGTTACCTAGCAACACAGAGCTTATCACTGGGCAATTTACAACCATTTCTCATTTGTCATCATTTGTCTAATCAGATCTGATCATAAATAAAATCTGCACACAATCAACTGACTTCTGTTTGTAATTAGAATCTATCTCCATCAGGGGAAGGACACTAATAGTTTTGCACCTTGGCATGTGTTGATTTATTTGTGCCTTTTTGTCATTTTCTAACATGCTACCCCTCACCATCTTACATGATTCAATCTGTCTTGATACCCTTCAGGAAAATTCCATCTTTTGTTGTGAGTTGCTATCAATCCAGGTGTCTTTGGATGAAATTTGTAGGTCATCTCTGCTCTTTTATTCTGGGCATATTGTCTGTGCAAGGTGACTTAATTTTGTGATATACTGCTTATGTTTAACACAGCTTCTTGCTTCCTTTCTATCATACCAACTAGCTTTGCCTACTTAAGTCAACGCCACATACATTTATTATGAATTGCAGTGGGCATGAATTGTTTTGTGTGTCTAGCATTACTCTCTTATCTGTTAACAGCAATTCCATTCCCTTGGGGATTCCAACCCTCAAGGCACGGTTTGGGCTGGAGAGCTGAATACTGTATAACTTTGGTCATCGAAATAGATGCTAATAAAAAAGAAAAAAATACTAGCTCTTACACTCCCATTCCTTGGTCAGTGCTTGGTCTAGGATCTGTCCATGACACAAGCCAGACCAATCTTTTGGGAATTCTCTAAGTGAAGCTGACAGAAAGAGTCCCTTTTCCCCTTACTTCTCTAAAATAAAATATTAGCCCAGTGTTTCCTGTGGACATTTGCCTTCCATGTGGGGAAGGCCCACCTGCAGAGAATAGAGAAGAACAAAGAGGAGTGCCTGAGGGCTACGGGGGTAGGCAATTGAAACAGAAATAGAAAGAGAAAGGAAAGAGGAGCACAGGAGGGAGATAGAGACTGTAAGAGAGAATGTTGATACCATTCTAGTCCCTGATTCTAGTTCCTAAGGCTGAAGAGCCGCCCTGGCATCTTTGATCATGTGAGCTATCCCAGGACCAGTATCCTTCCCATAAAGCCATATTTGAGTTGGGTTTCTCTCCATTTCAACCCATATAATTGACTTACACAACTATATGAATCAAAATCCTGCAAAATTGGAAAGTACATAGTTTAAAATGTTTTTGCACATTCATCACTTGTTGTAGCCTAACAACAATGCTTAAATCCTTTGAAACAGTTAATGGAGAGTGCATTGTACCCATTTTACATATGAGAGAGCAGAGCTGCCCCCAAGATGACTTGTTATTTGGCTATACAGTTAGGGAAGGACAGGACGTCTGACTCTCAGTCCCATGCTCTGCACAACATACAGCAGTTACCTCCCTGCACCACATCACGTCTGGCAACCACAAAGCAGAGTAAGAGCAGGAACTACATGGAACTACAGAGAAACATGTAGTGTGGTAACTGGCTTGGCACTCCAGAAACTTACCTGAATAGACAGATAAGATAGATTCAGATATAATGGCAACTGAAAACACAAAGACCAGCTTCATGGAGACAGAGCCAAAGCAACTATTACAGCAGTCCTGGGTTTGGGTCATTAGGAACAAAGGGGTTCAGATAAGAAGGAGAGTAAGAGGACACTCCAGGTGCCAGAAACAATGTGAGCAAAGGTACGGAAGCAGGAGTAGACACAATGTGTTGTAAGGAACACAGAGAACACATCTGGCTGGAGGGGAGGGTGTTGATTTTACCTTCTAAATACAGCTTGGACCTTTCTAGTTCTCCCCTCCTCCACTGCTACCATTCTGATCCTTCCCTCTGTCACTGGGATTATTGAACTAGCCCCTAACTATTCTCCCTATATCCTTTTTTGCATTGCAATCCATTCTCCACATTGCAGCACAGAGTGATCACTGAAAACAAGGTATCTGATCTAGTCACTCTCCCATATAAAACTAAGCAACAGCCTCACATCATTCTCAAGATCCTTCACATGGGCCACTGAATGTCACAGCCCTCCAGCTCAGAAGACACCTTGCTGTGCCTCCTTCCCACACACTCCAGCCACAATGAAATTTTCCTTGACACAACCCATCCTCCTCTCTCTGGCAGCAGGACATTTGCATTTGCGGGTTTCTCTCCCTAGAATGTTGTTCTCTCTCTCTCTCTCCCTCTCTTTCTCTCTCTCCTATCCTTCTTCCTTCCTTCCTTCATTTATTCAAAGAATAACAATCAAGTGTACTTTAATGCACCGGAGAGGCAGGTTTAGGATAACCACTAAAAGTAGAGATTATGGAACCAGACTTCTGTTATGAAACTTAGTTCTGATACTTACACCTCTGTGACCTTCAGCAAGTTATTCAAATTCCCTCTGCCTCCATTTTATCATAATTGTAACTACCTTGTGTGGTTGAGGATTAAATGAGCATATCATGAGGCATATATCAATGTCTAACCTAGGAAGGGCTATAAGGGTATTTGTACTAATAATGATTGCAGCCCAACTCGACTAACTTTCAGGGTGTCAGAGGAGATTTGATGACCACAGAGAAGGTTTTTCTAAGCCCAAGGACTGAGCTGCTTTCTGAACTTGCTCTGTTCTTCACTTCATTGTACTCATCTTCTTTAATCCACTTTCCTTGTTGAATTATAAATCCTAAGGCAGGGATGACATCTATTCTGTTTATCATCTTAAGGAAAGGTTCTAGTACAATGGTTCAGAGTAGTAGTTAAATGATTCTTTTTAAGAAAATCAAGGTCACAGTGGTGATTGCTGTGAAAGGAAAAATGAACTGGGACTTCAAATGTACACAATGGGGGAGTGATCTGCACTTTTTTCTGGTTGAAAAAGATACAGGGACTACTTCCCTTTAGGGAGTGTTATATCCATAGCCCCTGCATCATAAGTGATCTTGCCAGACCTAGTTATCACCTGAATCGGCAATGACCTGAACAGCTTCTGAGATGTTTGCCTCACCCATTGGGGTCAACCGGTGACTCATGATAATAGAAGGGATGTGACAGTGCCTTCACTGACACCAAGACCTTAAAAGGTATTACAAAAGAGATATGAAAACCAGGCCAAAGCATGAGGGCCTATGCTCACAGGAAGGGCCAGGCAGGTTTTTAAATGTCAGAACAAAGGATTATCACTGTTTCCAGACAAAGGGTGCAGCAGCCTAAAAGATGAGAAAAAAAGAAAGCTTTCAAATGCGACTTGGGGGGCACAGATCACCTGGTAGAGAACATATAGGAAGATTCACGTGGCTCCTGCTCTCATGCCCTACAGTCAGGATGGAACCCGTTAAACCTCCAACTCAATTATAACCATTTTATGCATGAAATGTGGCCCAGACCCAAAGACTTTGGTGATAAGACAGCATGTGTCTCTGCATATACTAATGAAAATGCCATGATTAGAAGCGAATACATCTGATGCCTTCCCTTATCTGCTGCATGGCACTCATTAATTAGACAGTAATTTGTTAGGTGTCTATTATGCCATGTGGGGGTGCTGGAGATGGAAAGGTGAGGTCACTTCCCTTGAGGATACAGTATCAACGGGACATGTGAAGTGACGGAAGCCCAGTTGGGTCTTAAGCTCTGGCCATGACTGGCTTCAAATAAACTTTGGACAATTAGTAACTTAAAATCACCAGGATAGCTTATTAAAAAGTACTGAGAAGTCTCCCAGGGGAGATATTGAGGTAGACAACATATAACAAAACCTTGCCCAGTAGAAGGGATGGCAATTCTTTTTTTAATTTTTTTAAAGATTTGTTTGTTTATTTGGGGGTAGGGAGGGGGGAGACAGAGGGAGAGGGAGAGAGAGAACCTCCAGCAGACTCCTCAATCCCACTACCCTGAGATCACGACCTGAGTGGAAATCAAGAGTCAGAGGCTTGACCTACTGAGCCACCCAGGATGGGCAATTCTTAACAGAGCACGCATCTTCTTCCAATGTCCTTTTTTCGCTCAGCCCACCATGGCCTCTGCCTGAGTCCTTAGCAAGAGAAGGAATACTGTGAATCATAACTGAAGCAGAGTTTCACTAAAACTATGTAACCAGTTGAAGCACAAGGCAATATTGCCTTTGTACCCATGTCACTAAAGGACAATAAAGGCCACTTCTGTCTGAACCTTGGCTTGGTTTAGCATGTTGAGAGCATCAGAGATCACAGCCCATTAGCACCTCTAGAGAGCTAGAGCACCTCAGGTAAGATACTCAGTGGAGACTGCAGCAGTAAAATAGGGTCTTGGTACCAGGCAAAGGGGCTGTGGGCAGTGCTGTGCTGGTAAGTGGTTAACAACTGGCTCTCTAGGAAAGGAGAATGTGGTGTGTGTGTGTGCGCGCGTGTGTGTACTCATTATACATACATTAGTTTCATATAAATTTTACTGATATTAAGAATGTATAACATAAAATTTGTAATCAATAATAAAATATACAATATTCTTTATTGTAAATCACATATAACAAATTAACTCTCACAGGGTGCTTTCATTAGATTTTTGTGGATCTCTTGTACCCATAACTAACCTATGGCTGTAATTAACAAATGAGCATAATTCTGACCTGAATGCTAGTTGATATTTTCCTTATGCTACGAGTAGGATGAAAGTGAATCAAGCAAGACTTATGTCAAAACTTCATTGATTCATCAATAATGACTTCAATGAACTAGGTAATAGTTTTTGAACACTGGAAGGACATTTCCTCGAAGTGTTTGTTCTATTCATAATGCAATGGCTGCACACACACACGCACCTCTAAATATAATCTGTATAATTGACATTTTCTCTATCACTTTCTTAAGTCTAGGCAACCAACAAAACAGTAAGTCAAGTCCCGATTTGTCGAGTTTGCCAGTTTCCGTGGTATAAATATTCCCAATGTGGCCAACATCTAGCTACCAAAGATGATGTCACTGAGTTGGAAAAGAGGTACACTGAGTGCCTTTATATCACATAATGTAATTATACAATCGACATACATATCTTCAGGAGCATAGCTGTCAAAAAATAATTAGGCAGATGAGTTTTGAGTACTTATTAACTGTTTTTAATACATTTTTTGTGAATTTATATGATTTTATTTTTAATAATGGCTGTTTCACAATCAGTTTGCAAAATTCCTGGAAAGTTAACAATCTGCTCCGGTACAAGTCCGCTCCAGCACACAGCACACATGCGTCAGACATGGTAGATGTGCTCCACTCAGACTTCCTTTGAGAAAAGACTCACTCCAGGTTGTGAGGAGTGTACTTTGTTAAGACCCTTAAAGGTCTGCCTCAGTTTTCAAGCCAAGGGCATGCTCTTCTTGGGGTGGGTCCCCACAAATGACTGAGCAATAATGGGACAAGCCCAGCCATTTCTCTACAATGCAGGGCTCTTCTGATAGGCAACTGTTGCTCCTGAGTTCCACACTCCCCCGCCCCCGCCGGACTGACAGAAACTTTGACTGGCCTCACATTCTGACATCTCCCCCTGCCCTCTCCTACATCCACCTTTTCCTTTCACAGGTGCTATACCCACTGAACCTCTTATATTCCCAACTCCGTCTCATTGTCTGTTTCCCAGGAAATCCAACCCAACAAGGCACTGAAGTCAGAGGGAAAGTAGCTTCATGTATTATCAGAGAATGGGTACCTCAACAAGTGGAAGTGACCAAAGAGGACAGAGTCATGGAGGAAGTGATGGCACCCATCAGGTGAAACGTGACTAGACCCATTCATGAGCACAAGGGAACTAACTGCTCACAACAGGGTCTCTAAACGATTTGGCAGAGAGTTGGGAAATCTGAGAAAACAAGGCTGAGAAATGAGTTAATATCTTTTTCTATTAATAGATATTCTATCAGTTCATTTCTAAATGGAATAGCCAGCCTGGGAAAGTGCAGGTAATTATAATGCAATGTGATAAGGTATGAATAAGTTTCCTCATACCTCTATTGAAGGTATGAATCAGTTTCCTTCAAAACAGAAAAGGCAAGCCATCAAGTTAATAGAAGAGCCAGGGAAGGCTTCACAGAAGAGGTGCTATTTGAGCTGAATCTTGAATACTAAGTAGGAATTGGACAAGCAACTGATTTAATGGGAGAACTTGATGGGCAGGGGGTAGATTGGAGCAGACTAAGATATGATTACTGATCACTCACCAGCATTTGAATTATTTCCAAGAGCAGGTACTCACTTCAATGAAACATCAACACATTTTCCTGACCCTCCCTTAGTATCAGGACTGTAAATAACTCTGGGTGGGGAGTGGGGCATCCCTGTGGCAGCCTGAAACAAAGGACAATTAAGCTGGTTCTTATGGAGATAAACTCCATCGCAGGTCCTAGAGTCTCATTAGACCTGTTTTCTGACTTCTTAGAGTGAGAAACTCTCCAACAGGAATTTGAAGAACTATGTTCCAGTCCCTGGCTTTTGTATATCTCCCCACCTATAAAATAGAGTTGATAATCCAGGCCTCCCTTAACTCAACAAAGCTTTTGTGAGGACCCAGTGAGGTAAGAGAGTAGAAAGTGCTTTGAAAAGTATTAAAGCACTATGCGGTGCTTACCCCAACACCTCCTCAGCAAAGCCTTAATTGAATCACTCCTCATCTGCCATCCCCAAGTCTAAAGCAGGTCCTTCTCTTACAGAGAGGCTCAGCTCTCTGTAGTTTTCTATCATAGCACCTACTACTGCTGGGAATTAAATAGCTGTGTGATTATATCATTAATGATGGGTTCTTCCATTATGCATATTGTGGGGGATACCATAGCAAGCACATTCATTTTGTCTCCAGTGCCTAACAAAACACCTGGAGCAGGGTAAATGCTCAGTGTTTGTTGAACAAATGGATTATCTATTGTGCCTTTCAGTTAAGTTTCTTTCTTTCTTTCTTTCTTTCTTTTTTTTAAGATTTTGCTTTATTTTATTTTTCATTTTTTAAATAATTTTTTATTATGTTATGTTAGTCATCATACAGTATATCCTTAGTTTTTGATGTTGTGTTCCATGATTCATTATTTGTGTATAACACCCAAGGCACCATGCAATATGTGCCCTCCTTAATACCCACCACCGGCCTATCCCCATCCCCCACCCCCTTCCCCTCTGAAGCCCTCAGTTTGTTTCCCAGAGTCCATTGTCTCTTATGGTTCATTCCCTCTTCTGCTTACCCCCCTTCATTCTTCCCTTCCTCAGTTAAGTTTCATTTCACCTTTTTACCACTGAGAAACTGACCCCAACCATGAATTATCTAAAAGCAGGCATCCTGTGTTTTGTTATCAGCATTCTCAATCTCTAGCCCAGTCCCTGTCACATACTAGGTACTAATAAGTATTTAATTGATAGATAGCTTACATATAACTTCTAGGTACAGCCTTTTGAATGTGGCAGAAACTCAATAATTCATTGCACATTAAATAAATATGAAAATACCTGTCTTTGCTTATATACCTGCTATAAATATTTATTCCTATGTTGTAACTAGTAAACATTTTTAAAAAAACTATTCTACCTCCTTTGAGACATTAAAGTAGTAGCATTGGATGGTGGAAATGTCTGGGTCCTGAGAGTCTTCACAGACTTCCTTGTATTTGAGTCTAGATATTAGGACTGTGGTCAAAGAAGATTTACTTAGCTCTCCAGGCCTCAGTTTCCACAACTGTAGAACTGAACTATTATTTCATAAAGATTAAATAAGATGAAGTACATGAAGGACATTGTACAGCCTTTGCTGATGGTACGTTGTCAACAAATGTCAGCTTCCTTTTCTCCCTGGGTCTCTATTCTCCTTTCACTGATTGAGGTTTCCAAACTTCTCTCCCAAGGATAAAAGAGGAATTGAGAAGCTGTTCTTCTCTACAGTTCAGTCTTTGGCTCTATCTCAAATGGTGCCCTGCAGGTCACCTCTCTGAACTCCATCTTTAGCATGGAAGAATTGAAAGAATGCTAGGCTGGGAGTCTACCAAGGCTCTAGTTCAGATCCTGGCACTGACTAGCTGTGTATCCACCCATTCATCCATCCACTGTTGTTAGATACTCCAAACTATTCTCAGTAGTTGGAAATATATTAGAGGCAAAAATGGGCAAAATCCCTGGCCTCATGGAGAGCTTACAAATGTACTGTCAGTAGGAAACACGGACACAAAAAAAATGAACATAACAAAGTAAAGTAAATAGTATGTTAGGGGATAATGAGTCCTGTGAAACAAAAAGTTGAAGGGGAACAGAGAGTGCTGGGGTGGGCCAGGCCAGGTTACAGCATTAAATAGGCTCATTAAGGAAGTGAGATTTGAGCAAAGACTCGAAAGAAGTGGAAAGCCATCCAGTGGATTTTGAAGTCAGAAGCATGGGGCCAAGAGAATACCTAGATTAATACCTTGAGGGGAGGTGTCTCCAGAACACAAGGAGGCCAAGGAAGCTAGTTTGGAGTGAGCAAGGAGAGAAGGAGGAGGTAAGGAGGGGGCAGTAAGTATTAAAGACCCTTAAAAGTTTGGGCTTTAATCTGTGCGAAATGGCCTTGCTTGCCTTACCTATACATGTGGAAAAGGAATTCAGACCAGATTCTTCCCGAGATCCCCCCAGCTCTTAAATTCAGGAATTTTCTTATCATATTGTTACTGAGTACTCTAATAGGCAAATCACAGTGAACTGAACAAGTATATATAAATTGTATTCTAACAGACTGGCACAGACAGGATTTACATGTGTAATTTTACCTCTTGACTAAAACTAAGAGGTATCATAAGACAATGATGCAGGACTCTGGCATTGTCTGTATTTGGACAGACCAGTTGTCGAATACGACACCTGCCACTTGTGATGGGCAGGTGCTTAACTTGCCTGGCCTCAATCTCCTCATCTTGAAAGTAGACATAATTGAGGTTCCTATCTCATCAATTTATTCTGACGATTAAATAAGATGATGTGCCAAGTTCTTAAACACAGTATAGGACAATAGTAAAAATCTCAATAAATTTCACTATTTTTTTATTTCATATTAGTAGATATTAACAAATGTTTGAGTTGAATTTTCAAAGCTTCTCTATTTGGGATTTTAGTGCTAATTTTACCTCTTGTATATCATCAAATATGTATTTCAGAATTTCATTTCAAAAAATATCTTTTAGTGTTTAGTATGTGCAGGGCACAGATGTGTGGATGAACAAGGTAGAGTCCCTATTTGACAGGAACATAAGTGGAAGAGGCAGATATCCATAAAAGTCAGTTCAAGTCAGACTATTAAAACTGTTATAATAGAAGGGCCACATATAATAACAGAATGGATAAGGAGAGATTAATTCCAACTGAGGCAATATGGGATGGTTTCAAGGAGGAGATGAGAATTTGAGCAGGCAGGAAAGTACGTCTCATATCTCCCTATGGACCAATGACACAGTAAATAGTCTTCCTTCCCTTCCAGATGGCACCAGTAAATTATGAACTCAGTGACTTATAAAACTGTTACAAGTTTATGGACACCTTGACTCTACTGTTCCCGGCAAAAGTGACTTCCATAAGCAACACTGGGTCCTAATGACCACAGTGGTAAAGCTGTATTGAGGAGCTAAATTCAATTCACATTATTGCCTACCAGGGGAACAGCAGAGGAACATTCTGTTGGAAGGGAAGAAGAAAGGAAGGAAGGAAGGAAGGAAGGAAGGAAGGAAGGAAGGAAGGAAGGAAGGAATTACCATTAATGCCATTTAATGCCTTTTAAATGGGCATTAGGATGAAAGGGAGATGTGTGATCACTCTCAACTTCATGGTCAATAGGGTATAATTACCCAAAAGTTATTTCTGAATGGATCTTTGCCCCCTCACTCTTCCACTAATTCAGCTATTGGATATCCTGAGGCAAATTGCTCTTCTTGGTAAGTAACTACTGTTCCTACTGAGAAAATATGAGATGCTTGGGAAAGATTTCACAGAAAGCTATCAGTTCACATGTACATTTTCCAGGAGTTGGTCCAAGGAGAGCTTGGATATTTCTAGGGCTATAACACACTTCAATAATAGAACATACCGGGTGTTCCCGAAGGAACAAATGAAACTTTTAAGTATCCTTCCCTTGCCACTCCCCCTTGCCTTCTTCTGCTTTCAAGCTGCATGGATAAATGGCCAAGACAATACATTTTAAATCAGCTATAAATTACTAATTTATAGGTAATTTTTCTATAGGTCATTTATATAAAAATTTCTAAATTTTATATACATATTTATATTTATTTAATATATAATATATAAATATTATATATTTATATATTATTATTTTTATATATATTTATAATATAAAAATTTCTAAATTAAAAAAATTTCTATAGGTAATTCATAGGTAATTTTACCTATAAATTTTCTAATTTATAGGTAAATTTTTTGATTCATATTCTTTATTGAACTACTGTAAAGTCTCTTATTTTGTCTAACAGGAACACAGTCAAAGAAATATCCTCCATAGCATATCCTACTCTCAGAAGTCTTGTTAGACATGAGAAAAGTGACCCAGGATGTTTAATGATATGTGTAGTTACTACGAACTTTTTAGGTGTGGTGCTATAGCCGTGTTTTTAAACAGTCCTTATTATTTATGAATATATTCATAAATACTTAAGCATAAAATAATACGGTATCTATTATTTGCTTCAAAATAATAGAGGGGAGAGTATGTAGAGGTAGGATGAAACAAAATTGGCTCTGAGAACATGTGACAGATACACAAAACTCATTATACTGTGTTACTTGTATAAAGTTTTAAATGTTTCATAATTCTTTATAAAGAAAGAGGTACAAGCCCAATGATCTTAATGACTTTGAAGAGGGACTCAATGATCTCGAAGAATGGGATGTTTGAATGGGAGAGCAGACCTTTGGCACTTAAAATATCAGAGACGGAGGAAAGACAGATATTATGGCAGTGTAATGCTGAGCTGGAGGGAAGGTAAAACTTGATGGAAGGAGATAGAGGAGCTATGAGGCTGGGGTTTTCAATGGTTAAGAAATGACCAATAGGATTATTCACGTGGTGTTGGATGCATAGTCTTGTCTCAACTATCTTAGTCTTTAACTCTATTGTTCATCAGACAGTAGACAAGGCATCAAGGACATAATAGGGTGGGTTGGAAGGAAATATGAAGATACAAACCATAAAAACAAACATCTTGGACCAGTTCCTGCCCCAAATAGCATAATAATTAATTTTTGGATGGTACTATAGGAAGCACGCTTATCATACTTCAGAATGCCAAGCAGAAAAAGAGAGAAATCACAGAATGATAGAAGCAACAGCCTCATATCTTAATACATCAGAATTGTGAGCTGAATATAGCTAGATGGAATGGAACAAATAAATGTAAAGTCCTATCCTGGAGTCCAAACACTGATGGCATAAATACAAGGTGGGAGATACAGAGCTTAGAAATAGCCCATGTGAATATAATTAGGGAGATTTAATAGGCAATAAATGCCATATAAACAACGCGATGAGACTGACAAACAGAAAAGTTAATTCTTTTAAATGGACATTAGAAGAAATGGAATATTTAAATTGAAGGACTGGTAGACCTATCTGTATTGGCCAGGCCTGCCTTGGAATGTCAGGTTCATCTGTGCCCAGGACATAAACCAAGTACATTCAGAGCAGAGTACAGAATGAAGAAGGAGTCCAAAGTCCTGTCCTTGAGAAATGATTGAAGGACCTAAGGGTCCTGAAGTAAGATGATTCACTTGGGCTGTGTACACCCTCTGAAGTGCTGGACCGTAAGAGAAACAAACATTGTTCGAAATAGCTCCAAGAGGTGGAATTGAGTAATAGGTGAGTATGTTATAGGGGATCGGATTTCAAGTCAATAAGAAGAAACGTCTTCTAAAGAGCAGAAGTTTCCATGGATTGAAACTGAGTTAGAGCCATGATGTGCAGTTGAGTTGCCTGGTCACATGTGGCTGCTGAGCACTTAAAATGTGGCCAGTCCAAATTGAGATGTGCTATCATTATAAAACATGCACCAGATTCTGAGGACTTACCATGAAAAAAGAAATATAAAATATCAAATTAATCTCAATAATTTGTATTGATATGCTGATACCATTTGAGGTATACTGGGCTAAATAAAATACATACAAAATAAATTTCAGCTATTACTGCTTAAGATTACCCATGTGACTCACAATCCATGGACTGTTCTCCTTCTACTGGAC
Organism: Ailuropoda melanoleuca; assembly: GCF_002007445.2. Taxonomy (NCBI): domain Eukaryota; kingdom Metazoa; phylum Chordata; class Mammalia; order Carnivora; family Ursidae; genus Ailuropoda; species Ailuropoda melanoleuca. Next base: position 103,420,997 of record NC_048220.1, on the reverse strand, counting down.
AACAAACACTGCATTAGAGAAACAGTTAGTTGAGGAGAGGGAATGAAGGTTGAGCTAGACTTTAAAGGACCCCGATATCTATAATTTAGGAGATGCCTTTCTATAAGTTTAGGACTAAAGGCTATGGTTGTCACCAAGATCTGCTTCTAACTATCTGTGTTACCTTAGGAGAGTGACTTAACCACTCTGAACCTCACACTCCTGTCTGAAAATGATAAAGTCGGACAATTTCTGAGGTATTGCCTGAGATATGCTGACATTTGGGGACCTCTGCCCAGACTAGGTCTAGACATCTCAGTAATAAGAATTACTCCCTCCACCAATTTATGAGGGCGCCCCCTCAACCAGCTGCTTCATAGTTTCATCCATTTTCAAAAGCCATGGAAAGAATCTAGTGTTCAAAGTCAGACACAACTGAATTAGATTTGTGACCTAGCCACATCATTATCAGCTTCATAATTATCATTAATGTCTTCATTCCCAAAACAATTTTCTAGCTATTATATGTGCGCTTATGCTGTGCAAGGGGCTCTGATGTATTACCTCATTTAATCATCACAAACTTTTTCTCGAGCTAAAGGCTATTACTATTGTTATATAACCAAGGAGGTAACTAGGTTTTAAACCTATTTGTGTAATCTTGGGTATGTCATTTTACCTCCCTAAGCTACAGCAAGATGGCATAATATTATCAATCACTACTGTATACGCAGGCATGGTAAAAACTGTAGCGAGGATTATGTAAAATAACGTATGTGAAGTTCTTCTAGAGTAGCAGATTTACAATAGGTAGCCGATACATGCTAGAGGCCTGCCCCGGCTAATCTCTTCCACTATGAATCCTACATACCCCCCAAATCCAGCTCCAGTACATGCTTTCCACAGAGCTTCACCCTCTCCCCATAGAGGAAGTAAGGTTGACCCCTTTTGAACAAACATGGCTCTACATCTGATAAGTTCTTACCAATCTCACCATTTCCAACCTTACTCTAACATCACATGCATACACACCGTATCTCCCCTATCAACAATAAAGCTCTTGAGTGGTAGCTCTCTATCAGATTTAGATAAACAGTCGGGTCTAGTGTGTGGCAGAGAGTAGATTATTAATAAATATTAATTGATTTAAAGCTACCATTTATTGAAAGTTTATTGGTGCCAACCACTGTGCAAAGTCTAAGTTCTTTACATGCATATCTGATTTATTTCTCACAACCTAAAAGGATATTAATTTTACTCATTTTATAGACGAGGACAGGGAGTCTTCAGTGTAGCTGCCCAATATCACACTGACCTTAAATGGCGGAGCCAGGTTTTGAATTCTGGCTGGCTGGCTGGCTCCAAAGCCCAGGGTCTCAACCATTACAAAGAAAAGACGGAGGGAGGGAGGGAGGGAGTGAGGGAGGGATGAAATAAATGGTGGATAGAAGTACAACATCTGCATCCTCTGAATCAAAGTTCCAGATTTCCTTTCGATCCTAGATTTTCCTTATGGATATTAAACCTCCTACTTCCAGCCCCATCATCCCAACATATGACTGGGGAGATCAGCAGAGAGGAAAAAGAAGCACATTTCATCATTTTAAAGATTCATAATGAGCTAAAAGGCCAAGTCAAAATCAATTTATTATTCACCAAAGTCTCAGGTCCCTGCCTGTTTTATTCTCCTGAATAAAACATACCTTCTCAAGTGTACAAGCTGCCAGCAGCCCGGAAGAAAAAAGGAAGCAAGTAATACATATTTACATAATTAGGAAGAAGAAAAACATTCAAGCAGGTTTTCTTTTTAACGTTTATGTTTATCTGAGTCTCCAGCTCAGGAAAATGTTTGCCTAGTGTAGAGAGCATGTGTATTTTTCACCTGATAGCAGGATTTTTATGATCGGGAATTTTTTTTTTTTCATTTAGAACTACAAAGCCAGAATTTAGCAGCTGCTCTACAGCAGCCTGAGCCCACCAACTGAAGGAACTCTCGGTCCCCTGTAACACCTGGGGTTCTTTAGCCAGCCAATGGCCAGCCCCAACATAGTGATACTCAGTTCAGTTGCATCCCTGGCATATGTTGGGATTAAGTCTTGTGGCTTTGAAAGTGACAGTGATTGTAATTTATTACCTGCACTGATTCACAGAACGTGGCTTCTTGTACAAACAAGCAGACATTTTTCAATTGTGCAGTGCAATGGATAAATCGTTTTGCATAGAAACTGTACTTTTAAAACTAATTGAAGTGAGCTTTGTGGATGTATGCATTATGCATGCACAAATAATACATCCTTGGGGGAAAAAAAAGTCCCAGATGGGTTCTATTTAACTTTAAAACTGTGTTTTATTAATGCATTTTCAGAGAAAGAGCTTAAGTCAATGACCCTACTCCCACTAAACCCAGGGCATTAAGGCAAAACAGAATCCGGGCTCCTTACTCTATTTCCCACCCTCTCCCTGAAAGCAATGGCATTTCATTTTCCAACAGAGCCCTTTTTTTATTCATAATGTCATATTTTAATCCAATCAATGCACATTAGCTACAACTAATGTAAATGTCATTGCTACTCTTTCCTCCAACCATTTTTTTAAATTTGCTAAAGCTCAACATAGCACAATCTCTCCACCTCAGATTAATAAATATTGGACAGCTTTTCTATATTTCTTTTTTCTTTTCAGCGGAGTATTATTGAACAAAGCTCTAGGACATTTTAGGGCAACAAATGGAGCAGATTATCCTTGAATATTAGGGAGCATTTGGAAGGGCCAACCTTTTTTACCCAAGGCTCTACTACTTCCTTTTAATATCCCTGCTACAGCCAGAATTGGTCCTACATGGCCCCCACTCTCCAGATTCTCTGCCTTGATTTCTTTTACTCTGGATGCCCTTTTTACCATATCCAAAGTCTGCCTGTATTTAAGATTTCTATCAAGCGCTCCTCTTCCAGGAAGCCTTCTCTGATTCTACACGTATCTTGTCCTGGGCAGATGGGATTCTTTTATTCTCTAAGTGCTGGAGGTGCTTCAAATGCCTTTTCCTTGGGGCTCTGAGAATAGTTCACATTGAATCCTATTTGTTGATGTCACTATTATCTCCCCATGTAAATTTTAAGTTCCTAGAAGGTAGGAACCAATAAATGACATATTTTATCTCTCATATTACTTTAACACAATGCCTGCACATAGTGAATGCTAATAAATATTTAGAGAAATAAAAGGAAGGAAAGAAAGAAAAAAGTAGGGAAGCAGTGAGGAACAGTATGGAAGAAAGAAGAGGGAAGAAGGGAGGAAGGGAGAGAGAGATTGGGAAGGAAGGCGGGAGGAAGGAGACTGAAGGATGGAGCAGGGAGGGCAGAATGGTAAATGACAACAAAGCTACTGAGGTTACTGACCACCACAGTACATAGTACTGAGACATCTAAATCAATCAAACCTTTGTAGGGGAGTAGCTGGAGCCCTAGAAGAACCTTTTCACCTCCTGGGTATGCCTACGGCATATGCTCTGCCCCTAGGATATGCCTAGGGCAATGGTTCTCAAAATTCAGTGTGCAAGAGTACCACTTGGAGAGCTTAATAAACTATCAATTCTCTGCAACTGGATTCCTGACCTTACATAACTTCCAAGAGATTCTGATTTAGCAGGATTGGTAAGGGTGCCAGGGGTCTACATTTCTGACATGACCCAAATGATCCCAAAGTAAGTGTTGGAGATCATGTTTTGTGCAACCCTAGCCTAGAACTATTGCCAGGTTCTGTCCTTCTGGAGCAGTATCTGTTCATCGGCTATCACTGGTCACCACCTCAACCAGAGGATACATTACCTGTTCCATAGCTGAGCTATGCTGGGATTTGTTCCTGATCCTCAGAACCCATAAAACATCTCCAGATTTAGGTTCCGTGTCTTTTGTCTTTAAAGATACTATAATTACTGTTTTGTTTTGTTTTTTCCCAGAGTTTTGTTCTTTGTCTTGCCTGGAGCCTTTGTCTCTTCTGATACCCATTTGTGTGGCTAATGTTATGCAGATTCCCAGCTTCCTTAGATCAGCTTACATTTGCTTTTTGCCCCCTTCGCTCTGCGCTATCAGTCATATTCCAGGTATTTGGATCCCCATCGTCATATACAGTCCCTGTCCATATCCATCCCATCTACAGGCATCCATGCCCCTGAGCCACCAGGTGTGTGGAAACCCGGGCACTCTTATTATTGTATTATCCCGAATGGTAGGACAGAATGATTAATTATGGTATAACGGGCCACTGGACTCCTTATCAAGAGCCTGGGTTCCAATCACAATTCTGTGCATTCTCTATGAGATAATAATAAATTTTTACCCTCAGAGCATTCATTCGTTAGGGAAGAATAATCATTTTCTGTGAAAAACTTAACAATATTGGGCTTTGGAGTATATAGAGCTAGATTCAAAACTCAGTTCTATCACTTAGTGGCCATGTGACATGGGCAAGTCATTTATCTTCTCAGTCTCAGTTTCATTGCCTATAAAATGAGGCTAATAATGCCAATACCTACAACCAGGAGTGGTTGTAAATGAGCCTGTGACTGAATGAGCCAATGACCTCCAAGGGAAGAGCTCAGTGCATGGCATGTGGTGAATCCTCTACAATGGCAGTGAGGGTGATTCATGATGTAAGGATGTTGCTGCTGTCCCAATCATCGCTACCATCAGCAGTTTCAGGTATTCCATTTGTCCAGTTAGCACTGAGGTGCATACTCTGCTTAGCTGTTTATTAGGTCTCAGCTAGAATGTCAGTTTCTAGAAATCCAGACGGAGACAAGCATGGTGTTAGGCCTGAAATTAAGGTTCAAACTTATTCACTTCCTTGACATCTGTGGCCTAAACACAAGACCCCTTTCCTATTGGGCTCCCACAGATAAGGTGCCCTGGGCAAGCAACCCTGCATATCAAGGGGACCAGAAAACATTCCTGATGATCCCTAATAATCAGCAAGTTTCAGTCCCCTGATAGCTCACAGAATTATTCAAACAAGCCAATCTCGTCTCTCCCAGAAGCCAGGGGGCACCCCACCTTCTTAACTAGAAAATCTGCCTCCACAGCCCCTGGTTATTCACTCTGCTCCTGAGCACAACCCCCGCATGGCCCTGCATGGCATGCCACATCCTTCCCCAGACTGTGCACGCATGTCACTAATAAACTGCTGACGTCTGGTGTCAGATGTCACGTGTTCCATCATCCAGAGGAGGTAAATAAAACAAGCAGGATCTCTGATCCTGTCAATTCGCAGTCTAAGGGAGATAATGTTTGTGTAAACAGACGTTTAAATCCACTCGGATGAGCGGTCAATGGGGAGGTATATAATGTTAGGTGAGCAGAGAGAGAGGAAAGCAAGGAACTCTGGGTGGAGGGGTACAAGACAGTAGATTTCACAGATAAAGTGATGATCATCCCATAGCGTCATGCTGAGGCCTCCCAGTAACATTCTTACCCAGGATCCCACTGGTAAGAGGGGATCTGCTGGCCCATATTGAAACCTATGTGTCCTCTGTGCTTGAGGTAGGGCTCTGTGCAACAGAATTGCCTACGCCCTGTATTGTTCTGGTTCTGTGTTTATTTTTTACAGGTTCCTTTTAAGTTACTCTAGTTAGACACTATATGTTTGAGACGCTATATGTTTGAGTGTTTCTTTGCTACAATAGAATAGTTGCCAACACCTGTTTTTCTCTTGTACTTGTCTCTGCTCTACAAACAATATGTTCAGTCTCTATCTAGAGCAGATGAGCCCCTAAACTATCCATCCAGGGCCAAATCTTTGCCAAAGTGGAAATAAGCTCTTTGCTACATCTTCTTCTTGGGAACTTTATTTACTGTGTTAAAAAATATACAGAGATTAACATTAAAATTGCTGCATATTTTAAGTAAAGGCAATATTTTCTATTTGAATGATTATTGTGCTTCAGGCACTAGTGAGGATATTACATACATTACTGGTTTAATTTTTCTACAACATTACAAGGTAGAAAAAAAAAATTGTTCCTAGGTGAGAAAACTGAGATTCTTGGATGTTAGGTGATTCATCCAAGGTCACATAGCTGCTATCTATAAATAAAGCATTTAACTTCAGGTTTGTCTCTAAGTTCATGCTCAGAACCTCTATACTCTTCTTTTTTTTTAAATTCAATTAGCCAACATATAGTGCATCGATTAATTTCTGATGTAGTGTTCAATGATTTATCAGTTGCATTTAACACTCAGTGCTCATTACATCACGTGCCCTCCTTAATGCCCATCACCCAGTTACCCCATCCCCCACCCACCTCCTCTTCTGCAACCCTGTTTGTTTCCCAGAGTCAAGAGTCTCTCATGGTTTGTCTCTCTCTCTGATTTCTTCCGATTCAGTTTTCCCTTCTTTCCCCTACGATCCTCTGTGCTGTTTCTTATGTTCCACGTATGAGTGAAACCATATGATAATTGTCTTTCTCTACTTGAGTGATTTCACTTGGCATAATCCCCTCCAGTTCCATCCATGTCGATGCAAATGGTGGGTATTCATCCTTTCTGATGGCTGAGTAATATTCCATTGCATATATAATCCACATTTTCTTTATCCATTCATTTGTTGGAGGNTCTCTCTGATTTCTTCCGATTCAGTTTTCCCTTCTTTCCCCTACGATCCTCTGTGCTGTTTCTTATGTTCCACGTATGAGTGAAACCATATGATAATTGTCTTTCTCTACTTGAGTGATTTCACTTGGCATTCCCCTCCAGTTCCATCCATGTCGATGCAAATGGTGGGTATTCATCCTTTCTGATGGCTGAGTAATATTCCATTGCATATATAATCCACATTTTCTTTATCCATTCATTTGCTGGAGGACATCTCAGCTCCTTCCACAGTTTGGCTATTGTGGACATTGCTGCTATGACCATTGGGATGCAGGTACCCCTTCTTTTCACTACATCTATGTCTTTGTGATAAATACCCAGTAGTGCAATTGCTGGGTCATATGGTAGCTCTATTTTTAACTTTTTGAGGGACCTCCATACTGTTTCCCAGAGTGATTACACCAGTTTGCATTCCTACCAACAACGTAGGAAGGTTCTCTTTCTCCCCATCCTCTCCAACATTTGTTGTTTCTTGCCTTGTCAATTTTTGCCATTCTAACTAGTGTAAGGTGGTATCTCAATGTGGTTTTGATTTGAATTTCCCTGATAGCTAATTGTGGTGAACATTTTTTCATGTGTCTGTTAACCATTCACATGTCTTTTTGGAAAAGTGTCTGTTCATATTTTCTGCCCATTTTTTGACTTGACTGTTTGTTTTTTGGGTTTTGAGTTTGAGAAGTTCTTCATAGATCTTGGATACCAGTCGTTTATCTGCAGTGTCATTTGCAAATATCTTCTTCCATTCCGAGGGTTGCCTTTTAGTTTTGTTGACTGTTTCCTTTGATGTGCAGAAGACTTTTATCTTGATGAGGTCCCAATAGTTCATTTTTGCTTTTGTTTCCCTTGCCTTTAGAGATGTGTCTTACAAGAACTTGCGGCGGCCGAGGTCGAAGAGGTTGCTGCCTGTGTTCTCCTCTAGGATTTTGATGGATTCCTGTCTCACCTTTACGTCTTTCATCATTTTGAGTTCATCTTTGTGTATGTGTAAGATAATGGTCCAGTTTCATTCTTCTGCATGTGGCTGTCCAAATTTTAGTTGATCATAGACTTGGTCAACTATTCTGTTCCATTGATCTATGTGTCTGTTTTGTGACAGTACCATGCTGTCTTGATGATCTTCTGATCTTATGTTTATTATTCCTAGTTGAAGCAGGCAGGCCAAACAAGAGGCAATGGGTTATTCTGAAAGTGTAAACCAATGGTGAATATTGAAATCTTCATCCATTAGCAGAAATAAGCCAGTTCTTGAAAGACAACTGGGTCATAACAATTACTACCACATCTTTGTTTGCATAAATGCAAACTTGTTTTGTTTTAGTCAAATCCAATTACATACTTAGACACTGCTTAAGATGAGTAGCAAACATATAAGCCTTCTAACTAAATGAAACATAAGGGCCCATGGCTAGATTCTTGCTGCTAACTATCTTTCTAAACGTCTGAAATGAGATTTTCATCCTCTGAGGCTCTGCACGTCAGTTGTATAAGAACTTGGATGACTATTTATTCTGGGGGCACCAAAGAGAAGGAGTGGCCTAAATAATACTGTGAGAAGAAAAAGGAAATGGCTTATATGTCCTTAGCTAAGACTCTGAGTGGTCCAGAGGATTTGGTTGTAACCTCTCCTAGAGACCCAATTACAATAAACCCTACAACTCAGATGTCGTCACTTATAGTAGCTGACAAGAAGACTGGACAAAGCTACTGACTGTGGAGAAAGCCATGTGGTTCTTGAAATGGGGTATCTTACAAGGCCTGAGGCATTCTTCCCTCCTATACTATTCTAGGCCAGATTTTTGATCATTTTTGTTTATGATAGCAGAGAAGAGACCTCAACAAGCTTTATGGAAGTGGTTCAGAGAGATTTCTACTCCTGAGAAGTAGGACTATATTTCCTGCCCTCCTCTTGCCTTTGAGCAGTTTGGTCAGGCAAAGTTTACTTTAGAAAATCATGTTTTCTGAAAGCAGTCCACAGGCTTAAGAAAAATACCACCTGTTGATAGGGGTTTGGACTGACAGATACTCTTGTTTGTGTCTCTCGGCAATGACCGATTCCCTATTTTCCAGGGATGCTGCACTATCTGGGAAAAAAAGCATAAATTTCCAATAGATTGGATATTGAATCTAACATTAGGTTTAATAAAGTAGCTGAATTTTAGCTGGAAGGATGCTTTATTGAAGTCTCAGTCTAGAAGAAATCATTATTCCTTTAATCAATTACTCATTGAAATTTATAGGGAAGTTAAAAAGCATCTAAACCAGAAGATTATAACTGGGGGGCCAGAGGGCTCTACCTAGAGGCCATGGATAGGCCTCAGTGGCCTCATTAATAACCAGAGATTATGCACAGATTCATTTACGTTCATGTGTAAATATTGGTTACATTAGTTTTTCTCCAGAGAAGAGGGTATAAAACTTGTACTAGTGTTTTTAAAGGGCTCAAAAATGTTTAAGGACCACTAATTTAGATCAACATTTAATTAAATGTGAGCAAACTGATACCAGGGAGGTCAACTGACTTACAGATCACATGGCTAGAGAAAAATAGAACTGCTAGACACCGGGTCTTCTGACTTCTAATCCAGTGCCAGCATGCTGCTTCTGAGTTACCAACAATGCTGGGATTCCTCCTCCAGTCTATATTTGAATTGGAGCACAGAACTGAGGTGTGAGGAAACAAAAAACATAAAATATGTTGCTCAAGAGTAGGAGGTTTATATGTTGAGTGCATATATATCAAAACAAGCAGAATCATGTAAGAGTACTCAGTTGTAAGATTTTTGAATCAAGGGGTATCTTAGTTTAAGCCCCTAAAAAGACCTCTAGAAAAGAATTTGGTCATGAACAGCTCTAACGTGTTGATTCCAGGAAGCACTATGAAGAGTTAGGGAGTGAGACAGAGAAGGAATAAAGTCAGTAATTAATTTGTTCACTAAAGATATATCACCGTGAGACCTTCAGTATTTATGGCTTAGAAGTACTCCACCAGAGAGCAGGGAAAGGGAGTACTTATCTTATAACTCCCATCCTTCAACAGTTGAGGGTTTTTCTTGACCAGAAAACAATCTCAGATAAAGAGATACAGGAAGTATATATAGACATTTTCTACCAGTAACTCCCAGACTAGGCTAAGGGGATATGGGACAGGGTTTCACAACATCTGCTAAAATGTATTACAGCAGTTAAATGAAGAAAGGTATATCTGTGAACTACTGTGAGATCATAACATTTTACGAATAGAAGACATCCCAGAAGTCATTCACTGCTACAACCCCTTCTTTTATAACCCATGCAAAGTTAAGATTCTTTCTTTAATATCACTTAAAATACATTACTGACTTCGTTTATATGAACTGAAAACTTGCTGGAGTCTCCCCTGGGGGCCAGCTTTTCCAGTCAATCTATATGAAATTTTTGCAGGCCTCTTCCAAGTAATAGTCTATGGGAGCCAGCCTCCAAGATGACCCCCAATGATCCCTGCCTCTTTTATGCCCTTGTATTATGCCTATGTATTTATGCCCTTGTATAACTACCTCCTACACTGCATAGGGCAAACTTATATACCCAATAGAATATTAAAGAAATGACAGAATGTGACTTCCATGACTAGCTCATAAAAGTCATTGCAGTTTCCATCTTTTTCTCTTGGACTACTCACTCTGGGGAAAACCTGCTGCCATGTCGTGAGGATACTCATGAAGCCCTATATAGAGGTCTACATGGTGGAGAACTGAGTCCTCCTGCCAAAAGCCATGTGAATGAGCTATTTTGGAAGTAGATCCTCCATGGCCAGCCAAGCCTTCAGATGACTGTAGTCACAGCCAACATTTTATGTGAAACTTCATGAAAGACCCTGAGCCAGAAACACCCAGCTCTGCTGCACCCAGATTTCTGACCCTCAGAAACTATGAAAGATGATACACGGTGATTGTTTTAAACCACTCCATTTTGGGGTAATTTGTTACACAGCACAGATATCTAGTACTTAGCTTTTTTGGGTATTAAAAGATAACTACTCCCAATCTTCTACTCTGATTTAACATCCCCTTTCCTTTCAATCTTTCCTTTGTGTGACATGGTTTTCTGCTTTTTTGCTCCATTATGAGACTATTCCTATATGTCAATATTCTTTTTACTGTCAGTCTGTCCTAAATCTCATTTCTGAAAGCAACAGAAACCCAAATTCCAACCAGTTTATGCAATAGTAGGGGGATATGTAGTCTCATGTAATCAAATTCCCAGACAGGAAAAAGAGGATCTGGCCTTAGAAACAGCTGGAAACAAAGACTTCGATGACACATGGCTTTTTTCTCTCTCTTTTCTGCTTTTTATCCTAGGTTTTGGCTTCATTCTCAAATCTAATATCCTTAGAAATGTATAATCATTTTTTATGTAGCTTTCATACTCAGAGCTACGTAGCCAGAAACCAAAGAAAGTCCTTCCCTGCCAGACAATTTCAGTTAAAAAAAAAAAAAATCTCAGGGAAGAATTGGAATTGGTCTGACTTAGAGCGTGTTCCTAACCCTAGAACACTGCGACAGAAAACAGTTTATGACACCCAGATGATCATGTGTGCACCCCTGGGGCTGAGAGCACATTAGGAGGAGGCTTATGAAAGGGAGAGAGGACCAGGTGAGTCAAAAATGAAGGTGACTTAGTGGCAGAAGTAAGAGTAAATAACCTCTGCTTCTTAACTTGTTGTTATGTCCCAGTTGTGTTTGGATTAGTGTGGAGTGGACAGAGATTATTTTCTGGTAGTCAGATAAATATGTCTTATATAATAAATATGATAAACTGATCAAGGATGAGATCTCTGGCACAAAAGGAAAGAGTCTACAGCTTGGTGGGTGACCCTAAGAAAATCCATTCTTATTTAATTAAAGGGCTCACTGACACAGGAGACAGTAGCGGGTAGAGAAACTGATACGAAAGAAGAAAGGCTGGTTAGATAAACGAGTACTAGACTTCTAGGACAGAGCCAGGGCGAATGGATACTCAAAGCCATGGCTTCTGAACAGCAATATGGTGACACACTGGGGTCACCGTTCTCTGTAAGGTAGTTTGCAAGGTCCATCTCAAATATTCATTGCTGTCAGTAGATAAACTACCATAGTTTATAAATTATTTCCTTTTTTATGCACCAAGCTGGATTTATAGTCATCTTTATAATAACAGCCCTCTCATTAGCATCCATCCAAGAGGCAGAACAGTCTAATGGTTAGAAAGATGGTCACCTGAGCACACAGCCTGAATTTTCATCTTAGATCTGATACTTATTAGAGGTATGATCTTGGTCAAGTTCTTTAACCTCTCTGTGCCTCAGTTGTGCCTCATCACAGACTTTGGGATAATTAAACTAATATCTCATGTGGATGTTTTGAATTAAATGAGTTAATGTATACACTGTTCTTACAATTGCATCTGGCACATAGTAAGTGAAATACTAATAATTCTCATTACTATTTTCATCATTATTCTTGAATTAAAGAGAGAAGTCTATATTTAAATCTCTCCCCACAAAAATTTGTACATACCCTGATGGGAATGTGTTACCCATTTGAATATCATCTGCTCTATATATTAAGGAAGAAGAAGCCTTGCAAGCTGTCATTCTAAGCAATCAGTGGGCTGAAGGAGAGTCTCTAGTAAGAAAGTGGCAAGGCCAAGTGAGTTGCAATGATTTGTGGGACATTCTGGCTAGAAATAGAGACCCCAGCATCCATCTTGTCATGTGTTAAAGTTTGTACTGATTGCATATGTCTTCAAATAATACAAGAGCAAATATATCCCAGTGCACTTCCACAAGAAATGAGCATTCATCTGTGGGTTGTTGGTTTTCCAATTGCAGTAGCAAAGATTTAAGCCATATTTAGGACCCAACATATCCATCATAAAAGCTAATCTTTCCTAATGCCCATTTTTATCCAAGTACAGTGCATAATTAAATGCTAGCACTGAGAAGCACTGTATTTAGAAAAGAACAAGGCAAGATCATCGACCACAGCTATTTATATACTCCTCCAGCTCAAATATTTCAGACTGTGCATGCTTGCTACTGACATTGCGTATTTCTTAAATTCTTTTTTTTAAACTGTATAAATCATATTTTTGAAAGATGTGGCAAATGGATCATTACATCATATAATCACAAAGCTTTAAAAAGTAAGCGATGCCTAAAGATCATTCAGCACACCTTTCTGAGAATCTGTCTACCATATATTTTGAAGATATCTGTCCCAAATCACAGAATGACTTAGGGAAACAGTAACTTTATGGCATGCTAATTGTAATTGATTTGAAATGAATACCTGGGCTGAGCCTCAGAATCCTTTTCGACACAATGATCCAGGTATTCATTTCAAATCAATTACAATTAGCATGAACTTTAAATCTGTTTACCATCACCTAATGATGGCTGAGCTAAATAGAATCCAGGATGCTCAATTTCCATATCAATCTAATTATACCATTCAAATTCTTCAGCTATAAACTATTCAAATCAGATTTGTCCACCTCCACACCATTTGTTGACTGTTCCATGAAGATCAGTCCAACTCAGTATACATTAGCAAAACCCTTTCCAGGACCTGGTGAGTGATACCCTCCCATACTGCAAATGACTTTTTTTAAAAAAATGTGGCATACATTAATTTACCATACAATGCACCCTTTCAAGGCACACAATTCAGTGGGTGTTAGTATATTCACACAGTTGTACAACATCATCACCATCTAATTCCAGAACCTTTTCATAAACCCAAAAAGATGCCTCAAACCCATTAACAGTCACTCCCCATTCCTCCCTCTCCTGTCCCCACTGCAGCCCCTGGGCACCATTAACTTATTTTCTATCTCTATGAATTTGCCTATTCTGGACATTTCATGCAAATGGAACCATATAATATGTGTCTAGTTTCTTTCACTTAACATTATCATTTCAAGGCTTATCCATGTTGTAGTACATATTAGTACTTTATTTCTTTTATATAGATAGATAATAGTCCACTGTATGATATGCCACATTTTATTTATCTATTCAACAGTCAATAGACATTTGAGTTGTTCCCCTTTTTTACTATTATGACTAACACTGCCACCAACATTCATGTACAAATTTTTATATGGCAAATGTTTTTAATTATCTTGGGTATATACCTAGGAATGCAATTATGGGTCATATGTTTAACTTTTGAGGAACTGACAAATTGTGTTCCAAAGTAGCTGTAAAATTCTACATTCACACCAATGTGTCTAGTTTCTTTCACTTAACATTATCATTTCAAGGCTTATCCATGTTGTAGTACATATTAGTACTTTATTTCTTTTATATAGATAGATAATAGTCCACTGTATGATATGCCACATTTTATTTATCTATTCAACAGTCAATAGACATTTGAGTTGTTCCCCTTTTTTACTATTATGACTAACACTGCCACCAACATTCATGTACAAATTTTTATATGGCAAATGTTTTTAATTATCTTGGGTATATACCTAGGAATGCAATTATGGGTCATATGTTTTGAGGAACTGACAAATTGTGTTCCAAAGTAGCTGTAAAATTCTACATTCACAGCAGTAATGTATAAGGAGTATCCATTCCCACTTTCCACATCCTCATCAACATTTCTTATTGTCTTTTGGTTATAACCATCCTAGCAGATGTGAATGGTATCTCATTGTGGTTTTAATTTAATTCGTATTTCCCTAATAACTAATAATGTTGAGCATCTTTTCACTGTCTGTTGGCCATTTGTACATCTTCTTTGGAGAACTATCTATTCAGATTCTTTGCCCATTTTTTCATTGGGTTATCTTTTTATTATTGATTTGTAAGAGTTCTTATATTTGTGATTACACAATTCTTATCAGATATATGATTTGCAAATATTTTCTCCCACTTGCTGAGTTGCTTTTCCCCTTTCTTAATAGTGCCCTTGATGTATAAAAAGCTTTAATTGTTATGGTGTCTAATACATCTATTTTTTTCTTTGGTTGTTTCTAATAATCATGTTATATCTAAGGAGCCATCATCTAATCTAAGGCCATCAGAATTTATGCCTATGTTTTCTTCAAGAGTTTATAGTTTTAGCTTTTACATCTGTGTCTTTGATATACCAAATGAATTTCAATAATATACAAAAATGTTGTCTTTATGCAGCTCCATTCCCTCTCCCCCCTTGTGTAATTGTCATATATTTTAGAACTTCATGCATTGGGTGACCATCAACACAGATTTATGGTTTTTGCCTTAAGCAGCTGTCTTTTTTTTAAAAAAAAAGATTTTATTTATTTGACAGAGAGAGACAGCCAGCGAGAGAGGGAACACAAGCAGGGGGAGTGGGAGAGGAAGAAGCAGGCTCCTAGCGGAGGAGCCCGATGTGGGGCTCGATCCCAGAGCACCGGGATCACGCCCTGAGCCAAAGGGAGACGCTTAACGCCTGCGCCACCCAGGCGCCCCTAAGCAGCTGTCTTTTGATTTTAAATTATAGAGGGAAAAAAGTTACAACTAATGCATTTATGCTGTCTTATATTTATCTATATAATTACATGTGAATTCAAGTTACTATAATGTCCTTACTATAATGTTCAAGTTACTATAATGTCTATAATGTCCTTTCATTTCAGTTTGAAGGACCTTTTTTTTTTTTTAGTATTTCTTGCAGGCCAGTTCTATTGATAATGAATTCTCTGTTTTTATTTATCGGAGTATCTTAATTTTTCCTTCATTTTTGGAGGACAGTTTTGCTGGATTTAAGAATTCTTGTTGACAGACTCTTTCAGCACTCTATGTCATCTCAAGAAATGAATTTCTCCCCCCTCCCAAAAGTTTGTTTTGTTGATGTTTTGTTGTTGCTGATGATGTTTTTGTTTGGTTGTCTGTTTCTAGAGTGACTTTTTTGATCTGGTTCTCTGAAGCCTATATTTTTTGTGTGGCCACTGAAATCTCTGCTCAATGATCTTAGTGCTAAACTGATGATTAGGTGGAAATTTCCTTAAATGAATCAAACCAACAAGTCTCCCAGACTTTGCTGAGGAGCTCTGTGGTGTGTACACTGGGGCACATCCTCAACACTCAGCCAGGAAGTTCACAACTGTGTTTTAGTCTTCACCTCCACTTACACATAGCCTCCAGGTGAGCCAGAGATGGAGCTCGAGCTCTTCTCAGATCATCCCTGAACATGTACATAGTCCCAGGCATGCACTAAGCTCCATGTTTGTGGCCTTCTAGGTTCCTGGTAATATGTCAGAGACTTTTAAAGCCCTCTCTGAACATCTCAATGTTCAGCTTTTTGTTTTTAAGATTTTTGATTAGCTTATTGTTTGCCCTGTTATTCACCACCTCATGCTGGTGCAATGATTAAAATATATATATATATATGCCTCTGTTTTTAAGCAACACTCTCAGCACAAAGTCTATTCACACTGGGTGAGCTCCAAGTCAGGTCTAATAAAGTCAGTCTTGCAAGTCAGTTCTTCCAAGAAACCACTAGAGACGGAAAATGATAATTATTTTTAGAATGGAGCTTTGAAAGAACTCAACTGTGTTCCATCCCCTCTAGTGGCTATCAGTTGCTTGTTTTCATTGTTATTCCATTTGTTCCTTTTCAAGGCTAATGCAGAGGTACAGAAGAGATGAGAATAGGGCAAATTAAAATGCCACAAAGCTTACTATTCTTACCAGTTTTCAGCCATTTTGTAAATAAATGATCCTTAGATTTCTACAGCCTTTGGTTAATTCCCAGAGCTCTGGAAAAGTTCATGCTGGCAATTTTCCCCCATATTCTTGTTGCTTTTATGGGCAAGAGGATTAAGTCCTTACTCCTCTATTTTCTCTGATATCACAAATTATTTTCATGTTTGTTTTCTATACATTATAGTTTGTATAGATGATAAAGATTTATAGAGTTAGAAGTACTTATGTCTTATAAGGCCCTACATGATCTGATCCTCTGCTTTTCTCCTAGAAGTTATGTTTTATCCAGATTTCCCTCTCTCACTATGAACTGAATGGTTCACCTGGCTCCCATTCTGTTCTTCAAACACCCTAGGCCATTACCTCAAAACCGTCTTTGCATTTGGTATTCTCTCTGCCTGAAGTTTTCTTTCCCTGGAAGAAACTGCTCATCTTTCTAGTCTCACCTCAGATATCACCTCACAAGAAAGCCCATCTATGACCACCTTTTCTGAAAGAGCTCTGCCTCTACCAATGGCTTCAGCCTTCTCACCTCCAGCTAATTTCTATCTCATCAGAACCTATTTATTTCACAGCCTTTGTTGAGTTCCACAATTTTTATGTTTATTTTATTTATTTTGTTTCTTATGGTAGAATACAAACTTCACGAGGATAGGGACCTTGTTAGTCCTACGCATTCCTATATCCCTTTGACCTGCACAATTACTAGCACATAGTAGGTGCATAAGAGTAGATAGTTGAACAAATAATAGTTGAATAATGGGCTACTCAGAATTCTACTTATCATCAATAACATTCTGGGTTTAGGATCCCACAGGTATGTTTTATCTTCAATTTAATTCCAAGGACAAGCCAACCAAAATGTGGTGAGGAGTCAGTTACACTAGGAAGGTAGTCAGAAGCACCTTGAATTTCTTCAACTAGAGAATGCTTGATGGGGAAGAAAGAATCCTTGTTTAAGGATTAAGATACATTCCTTATCTTGGCTGTGGCCCAGAAAAAAACTGCATTTTTATCTCAGCCTCCGTTTTCCTCATCTATAAGACCATAAGGTCGAATCAGGTGATCTCGTGGTGTCATCCAACCTCTACCCTTCTGCTCCTGGCATCTCACAATGTACCCTATTACCAATTAGAGAGAAAACTGCTTACATTTTAGAAAGTGAAATTGATTTCAAATGCTACACAATGAAAGAATAAATATGAAACACTAGGGTACCACTTTAACAGAATCTTTTTTTATGTCCATAATGATACTTTAATGTTTTTTTACTAGGGACATTTTGAGGTTTATAGCGCTAGAATAAAACATATAATCTTTCATCTGGTTAACCAACTTATGGCTACTGCATTCTAAAGTACTCTAAGATGCCACTGGGATTAAATTTGCTGAGCCTTGTTTTTTGGGGTTTTGTTTTGTTTTGTTTTTCCACTATTTTAAATGAAGTAAGTTGTGAATTGAATCCACCAAATGATAAAAGAAACCTGAGGTTGATCTTCATATGGGCTGCACAGTAAACTGTAATATTTCTCTGGCTTTCAGCAGCTCTGGCTCTTACCTCAAAAGACTACTTTGAAGTTAGGAACTTTATAGGGCTCTTACGTCAGGAATATACAGTAAAGGGGGAAATCAACAAATGGCAAGGAAATTTCCATCTCTGAAGTAGAAGAAAGAATACTTACAAAATGCTGGTTTTTCTAGATCTGTATAACAAAATTTGGGTACTTAAGATAGAGGCCAGATGGGTGAATCAAGTGAATAATGTGTGCATATTTTTGGAAGTTATAATTTCTCAGCCATCCCTCCCATGGATTGAAATTTCCCTGTGTGCATAGCACAGTGCTTTTTATAAAATAGGCAACATGGATATAAGTTAAATGAAAATTATGAAAATCATGTAGTCTAATCCAAAAACAAAAACAAAAACCCATCTCCTACACATTTCTGCCAGAGAGCTGGCGAGTGCTGCCTCACCCAGGCTTAGTCTCTTCTTTCTGGAGCGCTTGGAATGTGCCGCATGGTTACTACGATTCTCTGCACTAGAAGTAGTGAGCTGTGGGCCCCAGCCGGGTTTAAGTTGAGGGATGCAAGGAGAGCATGGCAACACTGTACACAGAATGACCTTTTTTTGTTATAACATCTGGTCTATGCAACTAGGTTAATGACTCTTCAGGGAACTTTTACATTAGTCTAGACCAAGGTTTCTTATCCTTGGTGCTACTGACATTTGGGCCCAGATAATTCTCTGCTGTGGGGCGCTGTCTGGTGCAGTGAAGACTGCTTAGCAGCATCCCTTGCCTCTATGTACAAGTGTCCAGTAGCATCCCACCCCCCAAACACATACACGTTTTGACAACCAAAAATGCCTCCAGATATTGCCAAATGTCATACAGGGGAACAAAATCACCCTTGTAGAGAGTTACTAGTCTAGGAGTACGTTCCTTTAACATGAGGGAAACTAAACAAAGAAAAGCATTATCAAATATGCCAATAACCAGCTTATCACTTTTGTTTGAGGGCACTCTTTTTAATACAATATATTTTATCCATTCAACAATTATTCTTATATCGATAGTACAAGAACATTTCTAACATAATAATGGCTACATTTGAACAAAATATCTATGCTTAGTAGTTTATGTACTTTGGCTCATTTAAAATTCACAAGAACCCTATAGGATATCCAGGTTAATAACAGTGGATTCTGGATTCGAATTCAGAGTTTTTTCTTCTTCTCTGAGGTCTTTAGTCCTTCACTCACTGCTGGCAGTTCTCATGACTTTAGAAAGTTTTTAGACAACAAAGCATAGTGGTTAAGAGTACAAATTCTGGGAACAAACTGCCCAGATTAGAATCTTGTCTCGACTAATTCCTAGTGCACAAGTTTAAGCAAGTTACTTAAACACTCTAAGCTCAGAATTTACTTTATAAAATGCACCCTCCTTAGGGGATTGCTGTGAAGATTAAATGAAAGAATGTATACAAATGTTCGCAAATGCCTGACACATAGAAAGTGCTCAACTACTACGAGTTCAGGTTTCAAACTCATAAGCCTAGCAGAACTAGAAAGCAGAAAGTAATATGCAAAAGTAAAGTGGGCCTAGGCATGGCATTAGGCAGTGGTGAGGACTGTGGTGTATGACATAGGGTCACATCCTGTCTATAGATTTTCTAGCCAATTTTTAAAGAAATGGTATAAGCTAATAACTAATATTAGCAGAATGGATTGGGATCATGAGCCCCCAGTTTGCTGCTGAGGTGATTTTGAAGCCCAGAGAAGCAGAGGAGTCTGCCAGGGTTGTATTGTTTCTTGGTGGTAGGGTTTGACATGGAATCTATACCCCATCTTATTTTTGGTCAGGTCTCATTCTGCTGTCCTGGGTCTATCCCCTCCCACTCCCTGCAAAACACCTCTTGCTTTTATTTCTATAAATGAGTTCTGATTTCCTCGCAAGCTGAAAAAAAATATTTATATAGGGACCCCGAGCAGTGCTTATGAGCATGGGATTGCTCCTATCAGGGCACCCAAGCATTTAAATGGCTCCCCACTGGGTGTCAGAACCCCCCAGAGACAGATTGCAGAGCATTCCAGCATGAGGATTATAGTTTTCTTCAGGGATGAAAAAGGCCAAGACTTGCGAATAAATGTAACCACTAATTATAAACTATATTTAATTTAGAGTCCTTAAAACAAACAAGGATTGTTATATTTTAAATATCTGAACTTTTTAAGGCTACCATCCTTTAAACTAGTTCTTGCTTTTTATCCTTAGGCAACTGGTTGGTAGGAGAGAAGGGAAAACTTTGTATTTGAGTATCATACGTCTTTGAAATATAAAGACATCTTAGCAGTACAGAAAAATCCCTGATACCGTGCCTAAATTTTTCCACTAGTTTATTATATTGCACTTTATTCCAGCTCATTTGCGCTCTGTCACTCACACACACACAGACACACACATACCTCATACCAGTACTTGGTATTATATAGGTACTCAATAAATATATATACTTTTAAATTTACAGAATAATGTCTGGAAACTCAATTGATGAGAAGTATGCACTCTTTTACCAATAGCCCACTCTACTTTGTTTGAATTCATAAAGATAATCTTCTCTCTCTGTTCTCTTAACTTTCTCCTTGTAACTTCTAGCTATTGATCCTGAGACTGACCTCACAGGTTATGTAAAGAAGAGCTTCCATCTCTTTTCCAAGCACTTAAAGGCTGTTTCATGATTCCCCAATTTCTTTTCTTTTATGATACAAATATCCTTTTCTTCCCTCTGTGACATGGCTTCAAGTCCCTGTAATATACTGATATCTCTTCTTGAGCTATTCAAAAACTTGTTTGTTTTTGTTTAAATTCTGTGGCAGAGACTTCTGGTTGGCCCTCAATGTTCACATACCATTTCTGATATAATGTGAGCACTTAACTCCCATTTAAAGACTACATTTCCCAGCCTCTTTTGTATCAGACACGACCACGCGGCTGCTGTGGACAATGAGATGTGAGTAAAGGTGATAGGTACAACTTCTGAGTCACGACCTTAAAGGGAGCTCTTCTCCCTTCCTCTTTGCATCCTGGTGCCTGGGGACAAGCCATCCTGGATTGCACAGAAAGGAGGCCACATCTTAGCGATGGCAAGACAACAAATTAAGAACATGAACAGATATATAGTACAACTGTGGTATTAAAATTTTACAGATAAGGTGAAATAAGGCTCACGGGTAAGAAGCTGGGGTTCCTGGATGATCTGAAAGAGCCAAGCTGGTCTGCCATGCCCTTGACTCCTCACTTTTAGACAATTACATGATAGAGAAATACACTACCTTATTTAAGTGACTATTGAGTCGAGACTTACATGCATCTATGTCGAGAGTTTACTCGTGGTGCCAATTCTCTGTGGTTCAGTACCAGAGGTAAAGTTCAACAGATCAAATATACCAAGACTCTATGACATTGATTTAGCATTTGAGTAGTAAATGGAGAAGATGTAAATGTTATAACCTGAAGCCAATGGCTCTTATTATACCACATGACATCTTAGAAGGCAGACAGGTGTTCTTTGAGACTGAAGTTTGATACTCAGACCTCATTATATTTCTCTAAATCAGCCCCCCCATTTCTGTCTGTTGTGATCCCTAATCCTCCATTTAATGCAGTTTTCCTCCCTCCTCGACCCAAGCTTTCACTATGTGATAAGTATGCTGCATGAACTTATTTTGTTTTTAACAGCCATCCTATTTTATGGCATATCATCAGGGATTTCTTTCAAGTTTGGTATCTATCCATTCATCAAATTTTGGAGGACAATTATTTAACGGCACCTAAAGGGAATATCCCCTTAAGTGGTCATTCATATAACAGAATCTTTTTTAAAAATATTTATTTATTTAAATGAGAGAGACAGTACAAGTGGGAGGGGCACAGGGAGAGGAAGAGAGAATCTCAAGCAGACTCTGTGCTGAGCGCAGAGCCTGATTCCAGGATCGATCTCATGACCTGAGATCCAACCTGAGCTGAAACCAAGATTCAAATTCTTCATCAACTGCACCACCCAGGCACCCCGATATATAACAGAATCTTTCTTAATGTTCATATATACACACTAACATTGACAATTATCATTAATGTAACTGAATATTAATACGGTATGTATCTTGTATTTTTATTGTTTTTTCCTGATGTTCAAAACCAGAATTCAGCAAACTATGGCCCATGGGCCAAAAGTGGCCCTTCTCTTGTCTTTTCAGAGAAAGTTTTATTAGAACATAGCCAACCCCCTTTATTTATGTATTGGCTATGGCTACTTTTGTGCTACAATGGCAGTGGTGAGCAGTTGCCACACAAACTATGTGGCCACACATGCAAAAATATTTATTATCTAGCCCTATCCAGAAAACATTTGCTGATCCCTGCTCCAGACCAGTGTTTTCCAACTTTTTTCCTTGTATTCCCCCAAGAAGCCCTTTGAGACTTTTTTCCCCTAGTCATCTAGCCCCTTGAAATTTTATTACCGTAGATATACTGTATATTATCCATGTACTGTATGTGTATTTGTGCTTTATACATAAACATAGTGAAGTTTTTCACTCCCTAAAAACCAATTTTCTTCCCCTTGGGGGCAATATTGCCCCTGTTGAGAATGCATGCTCTAGACCAGAGTTTCTCAGTCTTAATCTTGAGACCAAATAATTCTTGTTGCAAGAAGCAGTCTTATGTTTTGTGGGGTGTCTGGCAGCATTCCTGACCTCTACCCACTAAATATAAGTAGCTCCTCTACATATCTGTGGCAAGCAAAAATGTCTACAGACAATGCCTAGTGTCTCATGGCAGGGGGGGGGAAGTTGATGTGAAATTGTCTTCAGTTAAGAACCACTTGCTCTGGACTAATAATATCAAAAAAAGGTGGAGGGGCTAATTTATTCTACTATGTCCTTAACTTACTATATTTTTCCTTGCAATATTTACTATGAACAGAAAGTATTTTGCCTCTTTGTCTATATCCCCACTAGATGTAGGCACCATGTCAGCAGAAACGAGTCATTAACAATGTATCCAAATGAACATACAGAAAGATTTATGGCTTTCCATTTATGTTTTAGGATAAATCAGTAATTCTGAGTAAAACCGTGCAGTCACTAATTACTACTTCTTGAAAGGGGTTACAAAACAAATCTTCAAACATTTCATTCTAAATTTTCCTCCAAAATTGACATTATGTTCATTGGTCAGGTATTGCTTGAACCTCCTGGTCTATCTCTAATTACTTATGACAGTTTCTATTTTAACAAGGTTCTTCAAAAACTAGTCAGTGTTTCAGTAATCTTTTTAAATAATTCTCTTACCAAGTTTTCTTCCAAACCAGGAAAATTAAGTTACTGGAAGTAATTCTTGCCAGTCCTTCTCATATACTGAGTTTCCATTCTCCACTAACAATAATCATTCTATCGTTTGATTTGTAAGGATTGTTCTCATTGTCAGGAAACCAAAGAAAAAAATGTGGATGGAAATGGAGTTTCTCTGTCACCAAACACATGCAGTCATTTCCTAGATTTTCTTGCTCCAAAGAAAACTATAACTGTTTTGTTGCCACTCAATCTCATATTGTTCAGGACTGTCTTAAAAACAAAATGGCAGACAAGACACAGATGTGTTCCTAAGAGTGATAAGGACATAAATGAGGCATTATAGTCTATTCCTTCTGGGTTTCTGGAGAAAAGAATGAGGTCAGGCAAGTTCATAAAAGGAAAGATGTGCTTAATTCTGGCTTTCCCCATAGAACCATGTGTTTATACCAAGGAACCATTTTTAGCACATCCCTAATTCTATCACACTGCTATGTAATTTGCTGAAATTTGGTTTTACAAGGTAATAATCCAAAGGCAAAATATAATGACCTTTTAGAACTTACTGAAGGCTTGAAAACAGGACAACATAAATGATTTGGGAACTATTTAATACCAAATTTCACCTCTCAGGTAGCTCCCACGTAACCATATAGTTCCATCACTGAATGCCTTCCATAAGCCTAGAGAGAGCATCATCTTCACCCCAGGAGAAATCTTAACCTTTTAGCTTATTTCTAGGGCATCTGCGACTATGTCTATCATGGTCCCACAGGGAGACTAATGGGGGTCTGGGAATGCTGCATACCATCCAGACCTCAGCTCTCTCTTTGGAAAGAAAAATCATATGAAAACATAGATGTACTTTCCCTTTATGTCCTGTTGTAATAAATTAATAAATAAGTTATATATGTGAACTGCAGAGCATTGGTGTTATGTTTGAAACATTTTCAGGGTCAGGAGGTATGTGGGCATTATCTCTGGATTTCTAGAGACAGAAACAAGCACTAATAATCTCATTCCATAGTCAAATGGCACAAAATGTCAAAAGGCCATCTTGATCATGCTTCAAATCATAATGTGTGAGCTATCATAAAGTTTGCTTGACCTTCTACTCAGCCTGTTCCCTGTTCCCAAGCCCAGAGTTAGTCCCTACCTTGTCCCAGCATGGGTACCATCTTCTTCTCCTGCACCACTTAATCAGATATTTCACCCCAAGATGTGGGCCCAGGAGGGATGTGTAGACAAGTTCCTTCTGTTCTGGATCACCAGAAGGTGGGGCAGCGCCATCTGCTCATGCACAAGGACAGTTGTGTTCCCCATTGTGAGGCACAGGATGAATCACTGTTCAAAAAGCAAATTTATCTCATGGATGAGATATACACAGAGATGAGAAATACACAGAAAATTCATGGTGTCATGAGGTTGTTGGGAGCATACCTATAGAAAGTAATAAAGTTGAAAGTTTTTGAGTTGATAATACACTCATGTGCTTTGAAATAAATTTTGTGTTATATACAAGTAGTTCTCACTTTGCAGTTTGAATACACACACATTTTAGTTGCCATGATTAGATAACACCAGTCCCCCAACATGGTTCATAATACAGTTATCACTATATATTAACTGTGAATAATTGAATAGAGTGCACACTTTGCGGCTAGTTCTTCATTCTGATCACTACATAAATAACAGGTGCATGGCATGATGGGTGAGCAGTCACACCGCTCCTTCAAAGTCTATCAATAATTGGTCACTGTGTATCTGGTATTCAGTTCATACATAGACAATAAAGTGTGTAGCTGTGTTGCCTTCCTATCTTCAAGTGATAAGCCCATGTGACATTTTATAGAAAATGGATAATCAAAAAAAAGGAATTGGCCCACAATGCTGAAAGTGCCACAAAGAAAAAAAAAAGTGATAATGCTGGAAGTGAAACTTGAATCAGATGTATTGGAGTTAATAGAAGAAATCACTGATTTGACTGTGGGAATGTTGACATTGCTGCCATTCAACAGACTCTAAATATGCAAATTTATCAACACTAATTGGGAAAATGTTCATGACAAAAAGGATGAAGATTTCCCATAAAAACCGAAGCCAGCAAAACACTTCATACTAAAGGAACTCTTGGAGATAATTCATTACACTGAAAGAGAAAAGGAGAAAATTTTAAAAGCAAATCCAAACTTAGAAAAGGGGATGAGAGTTTTCCAAGGCAGAGGGTAAGTTATACCACAGAAAGAAGGCAAGGGCACTGCTCAAACTTCTCTAGACAATTTTTTAAAATTTTTATTTAAATCCCCATTAGTTCACAAACAGTGTAATATTAGTTTCAAGTGTACAATATACTCTGAATTAAGTTTTTCATTAAGAAATAAAATACTTTAATACTCACTGTTTCTAAAATCTTAATCATATCATACAAATATTAGATTTGCTATTTTTGTATTTCCTTATATATGAATAACCAAGAGTAAGAGTTTTAATGTTTTGACAAAAATTTTGAAGCTCCTAACTGGCTCTTTGAAAGAATTAACAAGATTGATAGCAACATGGATGGGTCTGGAGGAGATTATGCTAAGTGAAATAAGTCAAGCAGAGAAAGACAGCTATCATATGGTTTTACTCATCTGTGGAACATAAGGAATAGCAGGGAGATCGGTAGGAGAAGGAAGGAAAGAATGAAGGCAGGGTAAAACAGAAGGGAGAATGAACCACGAGAGACTATCGACTCTGGGAAACAAACTGAGGGTTTCAGAGGGGAGGGGGTGGGGGATTGGGCTAGGCTGGTGATGGGTATTAAGGAGGTCAAGTATTGCATGGAGCACTGGGTATTATACACAAACAATCATGGAACACTACATCAGAAATTAATGATGTAGTGTATGGTGAATAACATAGCATAATAAAAAATTTAAAAAAAACAAGATTGATAAACCCCTAGCCAGACTTATCAAAAAGAAAAGAGAGAGGGCCCAATAAATAAAATCATGAATGAAAAAGAAGAGATCACAACCAACACCAAAGAAATACAATTATAAGAGAATATTATGAGCAGTTATATGCCAACCAATTAGGCAATCTGGAAGAAATGGATAAATTCCTAGAAACATATTTACTACCAAAACTGAAACATGAAGGAATAGAAAACCTGAACAGACCCATAACCAGCAAAGAAATTGAAGCAGTAATCAAAAATTTTCCAACAATCAAGAGTCCAGGGCCAGATGGCTTCCCAGGGGAATTCTACCAAACATTTAAAGAATTAACACCTATTCTTCTTCTGGGATGCCTGGGTGGCTCAGTTGGTTAAGTGTCTGCCTTCAGATCAGGTAATTATCCCAGGGTCCTGGGCTCGAGTCCCACATTGCGCTCCTTGCTCAGCAGGGAGTCTGCTTCTCCCTCTGCCACTAACCCCTGCTCCTGCTCTCTCTCTCTCTCTCTGACAAATAAATAAATAAAATCTTTAAAAAAATACCTATTCTTCTGAAATTATTCCCCAAAAAATAGAAACTGAAGGTAAACTCATTCTATGAGGCCAGCATTACCTTGATACCAAAAGCAGTCAAAGACCCCACCAAAAAGGAGAATTACAAATCAATATCCCTGATGAATATGGATGCAAAAATTCTCACCAAGATACTAGCCAATAGGACCCAACAGTACATTAAAAGGATTATTCACCACAACCAAATGGGATTTATTCCTGGGCTGCAAGGGTGGTTCAACATGTACAAATCAATCAACATGATACACTACATTAATAAAAGAAAGGAAAAGAACCATATGACCCTCTCAATAGATAGAGAAAAAGCATTTAACAAAATACATCATTTCTTGATAAAAACCATCCACCATGTAGGGATAGAGGGAACATACCTCAATATCATAAAAGCCACAGTGAACATCATCCTCATGGGGAAAACTGAGAGCTTCTCCCCTAAGGTCAGGAACACAAAGGGATGTCCACTCTAACCACTGTTGTTCAACATAATACTAGAAGTCCTAGCCTCAGCAATGAGACAAAAAGAAATAAAAGGCATCCAAGTCACAAAGAAGTCAAACTTTCACACTTCGCAGACCACATGATATCTACATAGAAAACCTGAAAGACTCCACCAAAAAATTGCTAGTACTGATACAGGAATTCAACAAAGTCATAGGCTATAAAATCAACACTCAGAAGTCTGTTGCATTTCTGTATACTAACAATGAAGCAGCAGAAAGAGAAATCAAGGAATCAATCTTGTTTACATCTGCACCAAAAACAATAAGATACTTGTGAATAAACCTAACCAAAGAGGTAAAAGATCCATACTCTGAAAACCATAGTACACTTAATGAAAGAAACTGAGGAATACACAAATAAATGGAAAAACATTTCATGCTCATGGATTGGAAGAACAAATATTGTTAAAATGTGATATTACCCAAAGCAATCTACACATTCAATGCAATCCTTATCAAAACACTTATCAAAATCCTTATCAGCATTTTTCACAGAGCTGGAACAAACAACTCTAAAATTTGTATGGAACCAGAAAAGACCCTGAATACCCAAAGTAATGTTGAAAAACCAAAGCTGAAGGCATCACAATTCTTCACTTCAAGCTGTATTACAAAACTGTAATCATTAAGACAGTATGGTACTGGAAAAACAACAGGCACATAGATCAATGGAACAGAATAGAGAACCCAGAAATGGACCCTCAACTCTTTGGTTAACTACTCCTTGACAAAGCAGGAAAAAATACCCAATGGGAAAAAAACAGTCTCTTCAAATGCTGTTCAGAAAATTGGACAGCCACATGCAGAACAATGAGATTGGACCACTTATTTGCACCATATATGAAAATAAATTCAAAATGGATGAAAGATCTAAACAGTATGGAGTTTCCTCAAAAAGTTATAAAAATAGAGCTACCCTATGATCCAGCAATCACACTACTAGGTATTTATCCAAAGGATACAAAAATAGTGATTCAAAGAAGCACATGTACCCCAATGTTTATAGCAACAATGTCCACAATATTGAAAATATGGAGAGAGCCCAGATGTCCACTGATAGATGAATGGATAAAGAAGATGTGGCATATATATTCAGTGGAATATTACTCAACCATCAAGAAGAAAAAGTCTTGCCATTTGCAATGACGTGGATGGAACTAGAGGGTATTAGACTAAGTATTTGAAATAAGTCAGTCAGAGAAAGACAAATACCATATGATTTCACTTATATGTGGAATTTAAGAAACAAAGCAAATGAACATAGGGGAAGGGAAGGAAAAATAAACTAAGATGAAATCAGAGTGGGAGACAAACCGTAAGAAACTATTAACTCTAGGAAACAAACTGAGGATTGCTGGAGGGGAGGTGAATGGGGGCATGGGGTAACTAGGTGATGGGCATTAAAGAGGGCACATGATGTAATGAGCACTAGGTAATATATGCAACTGATGAATCACTAAATTCTACCCCTGAAACTAATAATACACAATAGGCTAACATAACTGAATTTAAATAAAAAAATAATTTTTGAAGCTCCTAGAATAATCACAATTATCACATTGGTAATTAAGATTGTTTTGCCTAACTATAGTACGCACACTCATTTTTATGGCCCTATACTATCATCTAACATGAGGACTGCATATATGTTGTTTTTTTTTAAGGGAAAAATTAGGTAAAATGAGTCACAAAAGAAGTACATATACATTTAGTGTCTACTGCCTATAAAATATACAAGGAGCTATAGGAAAGAAGAATGAATTAGATATGGTTATTACTGTCCAGTACTTCAAGGTCTCCTTTAAGAAGATGAGGATTTCACATAAAAGAAGTATCTATTATGTGAAGATAATTCACATTTAAAATGTCCCTTCAAAATAAAACTCTTAAAATTGGGACCAAATTGTTATTGTAAATATATGAGGGAAAAATTTTAGCCAAGAACTGATCTTGGAAAAAATAAAATTAAAATATACAAAACAGGTACATATTTTCACTTATCAGCGTTTAACTTAAAATTACAACAAAGTCCTAATTCATACAATGCATTAAATATGAACCACCTTATCAATTGGCATAAATTTTCTTTAGTTTTCTGACAAAATATACTACCCTTTGCTTTATGTTGGATTCTTAAACCACAATATGAATAATTTTTGTAAAAATATTTCATGGTTCATCAGTTTTCTCAAGGGCCTTTCTACATCTTTTGATATTCAAGTTCTTGAAGCTCCTATGCAGTTGTGATACTTAATGTCTTTTTTGTCTCTCACTGGCTTAATTCTGCCAGATTTTCATTCGTCTATGGCTAACATGTAACCCAGGCAATTACCCCACATCGCTTTGATAGATATACCATGCAGTCTTATAGTTTGAAAACTGACTTTATACCTGAACTGTGTTACAAGTCTACACTCTGACAATCAAGAGAAAATTGTCAAAGGAAAATGACATGATGGTCTACATTGTAGTCAACAAACTTCAACCCAAAAAACAAATTTGACCCACTGCCTGTTTTCATAAATAAAGTGTTATTGACAGAGAGCCACGCCTATTCATGTAGATTGACTACGGCTGCTTTCATGCTACAATTGTAGAGTTGAAGAGTTTTGACAGAGACCATATGGCTCACAGAGCCTAAAATATTTACTGTCTGGCTCTTTACAGGAAAAATTTGCCAACCTTTGGTGTGGATTGCTGCTAACACTGAGCAGATAGAGACGGTTGCATGGATGCTGATTTGATTAGGGACCAATTAATTAGTAAAGGTTTGGGCTCGTGATTTTGCTTTCATACCAACTCCTAAGGCTGGAAAAAATGCAGTGAACATCCAGCTAAGGAGACTACCTCACTATCAAAAACAAATTCAACTTTTATTAGATTTCTAGGAAAGATATGAAATTCTATAGTATTTCTATTTTATTTACTTATTTCTGTATTTTGGAGGAGAAAGAGCTCCCTGTGGCTGCTGAAGGGAAGGGAAGGCTGCCAGGGAGAGGTGGCATGGCTACAGGACTTCAAAGAATGTGCAGGACTAAGGGTCAGAACATGCTCTGAAAAGAACAACTTGGATGGCCATTCTCTGTAGTTATGAGCAAATGATAATAAACCACCTTGCTGAGATGACAGAGTAGAACCAGCAGAATAGATGAATAGAGGCTGTGTCTGACTAAAACCTTCCTGATTTCTATGGAGTTAAGGAAGTTGACAGCAGTTCCAGGAACAAGGACACAAGGATGGTTGTGGCAAAATGTTATCAAGGCACCTGCCACTGCCACATTTAATGTGTTTAATGTGACACAAACTCTAGTGGTGTTCAGTGTGGCTAGTTCCTTACTACTGGTGAGATTTTGGAAGACAGCCTAAGTGAAATTCCTCTTTATAATATTAGGTGATAACTGAAACTTGCCTCAGGAGCTATTCTTTCCAGAAAAACCTTTGGGACCTAAAGGAGCAAAGCCTACCTATGCCCTTAGTGGTGGAATTTGAGAAAAGGTAGCAGGCCATAGAGGGCTGGGGATTTCTCTCTCATCGACAAAAATTCTCATTTTTATAAAGTTACTTGGTTTTTCCTCCTTGAGTTACACATTTAGCCTATGCCAGTCTCTTTCAAATTAAGAGTCTCCTGAAATGTACAATCAGACTGCCGACTCCTAGAACCAGGGTGAGGGTGTTCATCTCCAAAAGCCTCTTCTCAGCAAGCTCTCTTTTTAATGACTGGTCCTCCTCGCCTACGCTGCTCTCCCATGAGGCCACGGAGTGATTAGCAATGTGGGTGGCCCCACGAGGCTCTGGAGAGGGATTCCAGCCTTCAGATCTGTCTTAAGAGTTTGTCAGGTGAGAAAAGAGCCCACACTGAAGCCCAGCAGTAGCCTGTCAGGGGAAGGAGTGGAGTTGCTAAGGCCTGGGGTGCCTCTGGGTTCCAAACTGTGCTTCAAAGGCGGCTGCCAGCACACTATGTGAGGCCACCCCCGCAGGGATGGCGGCAACGTTGCTGGCTCTACTCTAGGCTTCAAGGCCACTTTGGGATTTTAAGCTGCTTGGGGAGTGACAGCTGTCACTGCATATGCCCCAGGGGAATTGTGTATGTGGGGGCGAGGGATAAGATTTGGGACTAACTACAGGGTCTGTTCCCTGCTGCTCCAGTTTCTACTTTTTTTTTTTTAAAGCAAATATAATTATAGGCAGTAGTTTTAGGAGGCTGTGGCTGCTCCAAAGTTGCTTTCTTTCAAAACCTGGACGTGTGTTGCTGAGAAAGCATTCTAAGTTATTTCCAGTATACATCATACTTGACCTGTAGCCCTCCTTCATATGCTTATTGGTCAGGGCGCCCAAACGCAACTACCTTTTCCTGGCCCTTCCAGACCCTATGACCTCCTGTTCAGACCTGCTTGCCACACCTACCATCTTCCCTGCTGGTCTGAAAGCTCTTTATGGGCAGAACTGTCTTGCTCCCCTTTATATTTCCTTTATTACCCAGCACTGGGACGTGCTCATCCTGCATGCTGTGCGACCTTGGCCAAGTCAGGTCACCACTCTAATCCTCAGGTTTCTTGACTGTAAAATGAGGGACTTGAAAGAAATGGTCCCTTAAGTCCCATGTAGTGTTTATGTAGGTCAAAATATTGCCCAATTCTGTTCTTATTGTCTGTGTTACCATACACAAGTTATTACCTTCTGAGACTATTTTCATTTTTGGAAAGAAGGACAGTACCCATTCCCTATAAGCTATTTGAGTATTAAGTATTTATTATTATATAATTATTAAGAGCTAATTTCCTTGAGATATATATCTATATATATATGTGTGTGTGTGCCATAAAATGAAATCTATTATTTTTGTCATAATCCAGATCAGAAAATAGGCTTAAAGAAGTAGAATAACTGGTTCAAGTTCACACGGTTCAGATATAGACAAGCTGACGTGTGAACCTAAGTAGTCTCCAGAGCAGCTTCTGTTGCTGTTCCTGAGCTTGCATGAGATGAGTACTTTGTAAGCCAGCATGACAATAACCCCCAAATCATCAACCATTCTCTTTGCCAGGAACAAATGTTTTGAAGTGTACTTCAGGTCCTTTCTGTAACCTGACCTTGGCCTAACCTTCACCTTTCGTGTTCATTAGGCATGATTTAGACTCATACTACTTATTTTTTAAATGTGCACAGAACCTACCTTTGTTTCTGCTGGATTTTCCACCTACAATGCCTCTTCTCATTTATGTATGAACTCTCCTGGTGGAAATCTTTTCCTTTCTTTGTAGTCTCAACTCAAATGACTGTACTTCTAGGAAAACTTGTCTCGTTGCCATTCCCTTCACTTTCCCTAAGATTTGAATCAGTAATTCTCATACAGTGAACACTCAGCAGAGGAAGACATTGCTATAGGCTAGTAAGGACTGGGAGAACATCATGGATGGGTAGGGACTGAGGCCAGGCTGGAAGAATACTTTTGGACATTGGCATAATTCCTGCAGAAAAGAATTCTGCATTTTTTATTCCTATTAGTTGCCAAACTAATTGGGATATAGGATAAATAACATAAGGAAAAGATCACTGGGAGCAGATTTTTCTAAGCTTTGAATGCCAGGATAAGGGATCTGGACTTCATTCTGTGCTTCAGCTTTATTCTCAGTGGCTCTTAAGCCATCTGCCTCATCTGGAACACTTGTTAATAGTGAAGGTTCTGGCTCCATTCCAGTTGTAGTGAATTCTAGCAATTCACAAATTAATAAGCTCTCTAAGTGACCATAATACTTAACGTTGAGAAACTATGCTATAGGATTTGGTAGAATATATGAATGAGTCTTCAGCATGGAATGGCACTGGAGGACAAGGGAGCAGAGGAAACAGGGGACCAGCTAGGGGCTCCAGCAATTGTCCTCAAAGATCCTGATTCCACGTTGACCTTGATGGTTGACTTTGACCACACTTTGATTTCTAGAATCCTGTCATTTCCAATAAAAGCGCTTCCTCAACTTTCATTTATCTTCCCACAAGCTGTAAGGCTGTCAAGATATGGTCTTAAGGGTTGACTTTTTTTTTGTTTTTGTTTTTAAGGGCTGACTTTTGACTAGAACTGAGGTCTCTTGATGCCAGGCCAGGACATTTTTTGAAAAGTGGCAACCAAGTGATTAAGTCTATGTCCTTTCGATTAAAAATTAAGAACAGATGTTCAGGTATCCCAGGGCACACTGCAGCTACAGTGAAGCTTTGTTTATAATGAAAATATCCAAGTCATGCCTTGTATTTGACTAAATGTACATAAATGGGGCAGGGGGTAGTTTGAAAATGTACATTTTCTGAATTATACTGTGGGGAGCCTGGAATAGGCTGAAGGAACCCCCTGGCTTTGCTGGTACCATAAAATGCATGTAGATAAAGCCAGCTTTGAATATGTCTGCAAATGCCACTCAGTGAGTGGAGAGAACAGAATCTCGATAGAGAGGATGTATGACTCAGCATCATCAGTATTTCCATGGGTTTGGTGCCGCCTGAATCTTTAGCGAACCAGAGGGGTGGGAGATGGTAATGAAAGATTAAAGGAACAAAGAACTAGATAATAGTATAACTTTTTAGCTTATCCTTTCCTTCCATCAGACTACTTTGTCTCATGTCAGAGAAGACCTATGATCAAATAGCAAATCATCTACCACCTACTTCCTTTTCTGTTACACATTGCATTTAAATCCCTCTAAAATCATATTTCTTTTGCAGTTATTGACCCATACTTAAAATTGGCTAGCTATATTCACAGAATGAAGATTTACCTAAGCTTCAAGGGCTAGAGTTTTTAGAAACAGAGCCTGGTGAGAAGTGAGTTTCTGGCTTAGTCCCACCGTATTTCATTTTGTTTACCAGTACATTATTTTTGGTCTAACCATTTCACTGGGAGTAGAGAGAGATGGACAGTGAGAGATTACTGGAAAACAACCATCTGTGTATGCTCAGCACCTGAACATCCAGTACCAATGCCTAATACATGGTAATTACGTAAGTGGTAGGAATGAAAGATGGAAATCAAGACACCCCAAGGAAGGCTCATTTAAAAGTCACAAATTCTGGGGTGCTGGGTGGCTCAGTCGTTAAGCGTCTGCCTTCGGCTCAGGGCTTGATCCTGGCATTCTGGAATTGAGCCCCACATCAGGTTCCTCTGCTGGGAGCCTGCTTCTTCCTCTCCCACTCCCCCTGCTTGTGTTCCCTTTCTCACTGCCTGTCTCTCTCTCTCAAATAAATAAACTAAAAAAATATTAAAAAAAAATAAAAAATAAAAGTCACAAATTCTGATTTAAGGCTAAGACAGGGAAAACACAACAGAAGTAAGTTCCTCTTTATCAGCAATTACTTCAAATGTAAGTTGATCAAACTTTCCAATCAAAAGACAGATTGTCCAGCCGTAGGATCAGGTAACCACTTCCACTCTGTCACCCAGGAACATCGCTTAACCTCTTTGCACCTCCTTTTCTCATCCTAAAATCAGAATGATGGGAGTCTTCCTTCTTAAGTCTGTTATGAGGATGACATGAGTTAATACATGGAAAGTTTAGGAAAACAGCCTGTCACATAGTAAACACTAAGGGCTGCTTTTGAAGATAACACTATTGTTATACTGACTGAGAGAATGCTGGTATGCCCTGAAATGTGCTTGTAAGAAACAGGAAGGAAGGAAGAGTGCTTCTTTCAATAGACCATGGTGTGTGATCAATGAAAGACTTTCAAATATAATAATGTATTACTTAGGTTAATGCTATACATGAAAGGAAAAGAAAATATCAGTCTGAGGCCAAAAAAAAAAAAAGATAGTGTACAATAAATTAGTGTTAAACGAGAGAAGAAAGAGAATGGGGGGAAAAAAACCCATGATCCAACTATATGCTGTCTATAAGAGACTCACTTTAAATCCAAAGACACAAAAAGTTGAAAGTTAGGAATAGAAAAAAATATTACAGGGGCACCTGGGTGGCGCAGTGGTTAAGTATCTGCCTTCGGCTCAGGGTGTGATCCC
This sequence comes from Ailuropoda melanoleuca, assembly GCF_002007445.2. Taxonomy (NCBI): domain Eukaryota; kingdom Metazoa; phylum Chordata; class Mammalia; order Carnivora; family Ursidae; genus Ailuropoda; species Ailuropoda melanoleuca. The sequence goes on along the minus strand of NC_048220.1, from coordinate 103,385,811 downwards.
AGCATTCTGTGATCAAGCCCCACATCGGGCTCCTCCACTAAAAGCCTACTTCTTCCTCTCCCACTCCCCCTGCTTGTGTTCCCTCTCTCGCTGGCTGTCTCTCTCTGTCAAATAAATAAATAAAATCTTAAAAAAAAAAAGAAAAAATATTACAGGCAATTAATAACCACAACAGAGTAGGTGTAGCTACACTAATATCAGACAAAATAGACTTTAAAATAAAAAAAATCTTTACAAGAGACAAAGAAGGACTTTATATATTAATAAAAGTTTCAAAACAACAGGACGATGTAACAATGATAAATATTACACACCTAATAACAAACCATCAAAATACATGAAGTAAAAATAGAATTGAAGGGATGAATAAATAGTTCTATAATCATAACTGGAGACTTCAATACCCTACTCTCGATAATGGATAGAACAACCAGATAGAAGATAAATAAGGAAATAGAGGATCTGAACAACAAATAAACCAACTATGTCTGACAGATACATACAGAACAACAAAATACACATTCTTCTCAAGTGCATGTGGGACAATTTCCAGGACAGACCATATGTTAGGCCACAGATTAAGTCTCAAGATATTTAAAAAGATAAATATCATACAAAGTATATTCCCCAACCACAATGAGATGAAGTTAGAAGTTAATAATAGAAGGAAAACTGGAAAATTCACAAATTAGTGAAAATTAAACAACATACTCTTTTTTTTTTAAGATTTATTTATTTTAGAGAGAGTGTGTGTGAACAAGGGAAGGGGCAGAGGGAGAGAGAAAGAGAATCCTCAAGCAGACTCCCTGCTGAGTGTGGAGACTGATGTGGGACTCAAGGCCAGGACCCTGAGATCATGACCTGAGCCAAAATCAAAGGTCAGCCACTTAACCAACTGAGCCACCAGGGGCCCCTAAATGACATACTCTTTTTTTTTTAATTTTATTTTATGTTAGTCACCATACAGTACATCCCCGGATTCCGATGCAAAGTTCGATGCTTCATTAGTTGCGG